>NC_074668.1:1264607-1404607 GCF_029448725.1 Salvelinus fontinalis | reverse complement strand
GCTTCTACACCTGCATTGCTTGCTGTTTGGAGTTTTAGGCTGGGTTTCTGTACAGCACTTTAAGATATCAGCTGATGTACGAAGGGCTATATAAATTGATTTGATTTGATTTGAAACAGTGCTTTTAACATACGACATTTTCAGGTTACATACTTGACACACGTTTACTTTGTGCATGTAACATTAACCTAATAAAAATTAGGTTTGTGCAGTAGGTCTAATACATTATCACATCACATTGGCTATATGCCAGGCTTGACATTATTGCTCTTCTCAGACCATATTATATTTCAAAACTCGAGCTTTGATAACAAAATAGATCTGTTGGTGTAGCACTTGCGAGGCACAGCTGAGCATAAATTTAAATAATTTGCTTTTTTATTTTGCTGGACTGATGGTACCTACATCTGATGGGCATGGTGGCTTCAATGCCGCGTTCAAAGCAACTGGGAACTCGGAAATCTTACGAGCTCCGACTGGGGGAAAAAATCGCTTTTCCAACTCGGAATTCCAAGTTGGGAAATTGGGCCTCTCTGTAGATCTCTGACTTTCCGACCTGAAGATCACGGACCTCATGACTTGACCTCATATTTCCCAGAGTTCCCAGAGTGCCACAAGACAACTGGGAATTCTGGTTAAAAAAAATGTTTGAATCAGGATGTCAGTGATCTTCAAGTCGTAACGTTGGAGCTCTAACCCGAGTTTCCTACTTGGTATTCCGAGTTGGATGACTTTTTACGAGTCGGCTCTCAATTTTTTTCAGAGTTCCCAGTTGTCTTAAACTCACTGAAGTCGGAAGTCTGAGATTCCCGAGTTCCAGGTTGTTTTGAACACCGCATTAGTCTCAGCGGAGGGAGGGAGAGAACAGCAGAGGGTCCACCTCACACCGTCCTGCTCTCTCCTTCCTTTCCTCCGGTGAGACTGACCAGAGAGAGGGGACAACGTCTTCCACCTGACGACTAAAGTCGAGTCACACCGCATCTGCCTCATGCACAAATTCATGTTGTTTGTTGATAAAACGTTTACTGTTGACAGGAGAACAAGAGGAGACAATAGTACGAGGTGGATAATTTTATAAAAAGGCCGTTTAATCACATGTAAAGATATCTTAGTAAAATCTTGCAGCAAGGCTCTTTCTTTCTGATTCTTATGGAACCGTCCGGAAAAGAGCGTAGTTTCAACAGTTGTACAGTTTTATATAGACAACAAGCAAAGTAGGTTGATCTGCGAGTCTGGCCTTCCGATTGGTCGATCTGGGTCTTGGGTAGTCCTGAACAGGCCTGGTGTCCACGTTCCATTGGTTCCTGAGATAGTTCTTTGTCTTGAGCTCCAACCTTGAGTTGGGTGTGTTCTGTGGTTATCATGGGGGAGGGGAATTATGTGTGTCTGTAGTTGGTGTCTTAATAAGTCCAGCATATGTCCAAGAGAAATGAGGAGTATGTGTATTTTGTATAAAATATGGCTTATGTTGAAATGTAGTTATTACTAGTTTCCAGTCTCTATTACAATTTCTTACATGTTCCTATGACCAGAGAAAGTTAAATATCCCTCCCTATTAAAATAGACAGGACGAGCTGCTAATAATAATAACAACAGCGCTATCGATACACTTGGCTACTCATTCATTACAGTGTGAGTGGAAGTAGAGAGAAACATGTTTTATGTTTTGTAATAGTGTTGAATCAAACAGTCCTGAACAAAAACTTAAACATGAACTCAGCAGCTGTTTGCTGTATTCTTTGACAGTCTCTCTCTTGGTTTTAAACGTTATGAAATCTCATGTAGGCTGGTATCAAACTTTGCTATGGCCGGGGTCGTGGAAGCTGTATGCACGGTTGTGTGAGCTATCTGATTGGCCTGTGCAGTAGATTGGGCCAACTAAAATGTTTAAATTGTTTAAATTCATTTCGATCGAAAATGTTCAGTCACTAAAAAAGTCTGTGGAACCAGTTACTAAATAATTATTTGTTGAATCAGTTAGATTTGTTTTACAGTGCAGGCACACACACACACACACTAGAAAATACTTTGTCATCATGTGAGCTCCTTTAATAGTCAACTCATGTTATCACCTCTCCCACCAGGAAACTAAATGTTGGCACTCAGTGAATAGAATTCTGTTAACAGAAAAGGAGTGTGTGTGTGTGTGTGTGTGCGTGTGCAAACGTGTGTGAACGAGCTATTACCTAACACTACCATATAGTTTGACCGTCTAGTGTCTGTAGTGTTGTAAACTTACAGGGGAATTCCCAGCCAGATAAAAGAGATAGACATGCATCATTTAACTACAGTGTCAAATCAACTCTCGCTCTCTTAATCTCTCTTAATCTCCCTCCACTTCCTGTCCTTGTCCATGTCTCTCTCCTCTCTCCCTCTCTTTCTCCCTCTCACTTTCTTTCTTTTTCCCTCTCTGTGTTCGTGTGTGCTCTGCCACATCCACAATAGTGTGTTGGACTGAAATAACCATGATAAATCATTGGACATGTTCCATGACCCTGTTTCCCACAACTAAAACTACATCACATCCTGAGAAACTCAAGCCATGCCTAGTCAGAGACTAACAGGAAAGGGAGTATTACATTTCAGATCTAGTCTTACGCAACTTAAAACTGTTTTACTACATTTCTGTTTTGAGATACGCAAAAAAGGGGACACTCAATCACTACCACAAAGACACACATTGGCAAACAGACACCCGCGGGCCCACACACACACACACACTAATCTCTGTAATACATGTGGCCTGTTCACCTCAGGTTCCCTCCTCCCCGTTTCCTACATCTGTTTCTCTCTCTTTCTCACACATCGTTCTTTAACCTCCATCTTTCTATTCCTCCCCTCTCTTTCTGTATTCAATAAAATGCTATCTCGTCTTATTTTCAATGGTTGCACAGGTAAACAATAGTTATTTTCTCACTTTTAGGTGCGATGCATTGTTGCTCTGTCCCAGGAACGGAAATGGTTGAGTTTTCAAAACCAATGGTCAAACTCCCATGATGCGTCAATTGCACCACGTTTGAAACCGTGATGATGCGTCGGTACACTTGTTTATTGCAGGAATGAAGGCCTCATCTGAAGATCTCAAGTCATAGTGGTTTGCTAGTTTCGGAGAAATTCCCCAAACTTTGGTGAGAGATACCCATCTTTGAAATGCGCTTGAAATAAAGACAACCTGGAACATGCCCAGAATGTTAGTGTTGACGCTGAAATCATGTCACAGTGCATTGTGAAGAATCAGGATGGATGTGGCAATGATAAATGTGCAAAGGCCAGACGGAAGAGATTGCACAAAATAAACATTGTTCGCAAGATAAAAAAATGGTGACAGAGGAGAGAGGGTACATTCTCTATGCAATTTGTTTCACTTTTGGATTCAGAAGTTCTGCTGCAAAGCTAATGTTTGCTAGCACCTCTGTCCTACCTAGCTAGCTAGGAAACGTTGGCTAACTATCTTTAGGTAAAATCTAAAACATATTTTTGAATGTAGAAATTCTGCTAGACGATTTAGCACGAGATAATCTTTGGCATGATTTAGTTAGCTAGCGAAGTAGATCATGTTTGCTGGCTAGTTTAGATTAGTACGCTAGCTAGCTAGTTATCTAACCGTTGAACTCAGGTATTGTCTTTAGCTAGGTAGCTGGTAATTTAGCTAGCTGGCATCCTTTGTCAGCACAGTAATACAATTATTTTCCCAATGTATCGTTCTATTAAATTACATTTTGTTCTTACTATGTTTTGTATGTTTGAGGAGATGATATGCTGTTATAAATGTTTGCAAGTCATTCATAAATGTCCAGAATATTTCCACTTTCTTTTAAGATATATTTTTAGAAGTTATAAATATTGATAGGCCTAACTCATGAATAAATGGTCAGTAGGTTTCCACTTTCTTTAAAGGTATATTTTCAGCAGTTATGAATGTTGGTAACTCATTTGTTAATGGTCAGTGGATTACCACTTTAGAATAAGTTATACGTTTAGCACTTATAAATGTTGATAACTCAGTTATAAATGTTTATAGGTCTGTCACTTTAAGATAAGGTACACTTTTAGCAGTTATACATCATTTATAAATGATTTGAGAGTTCACTCAGAGCGTAGACATACTTAAAGGCAGTATTGGGTACTCATCACTACATACAGTACATGACAGAAGATTCAACACTTCATTATGGTGACCATTTTACCCCCACGATTCCATGTCACCTTTTAACTTGGCTTCTCCAATACTGGCTCTGATGTCACTGATGGTCATTAGTAGCCTACCAAACTTTCTAACTGCATGGTACTCAGCTCTCTATTGTCCCTCTAATCACTCTGACAACAATGCAAATGTTATCAAACATCAAACACTTCATGAGAGCTCATGAGCTCAGTTTGCGCAATATTTCAATAGGCTATGTCAGACGTTCCCAAACTTCAGTTTCCCCAATATGTCTGTTACATAGGCAAGGAGACACATTTTATTTTCATTACACAGAAAGTCAAACCAAGTCAATTTTTGTGTACATCCATTGCGAATGACAACAGTTCCTCTCTCAATGCAAAAAATCTTTCCAAATCTTTTCAACCAGTACCGGGCAGATGGTGTTGTGTGGGCCAGCGGTTTACTGATGTCAATGTTGTGAACAGAGTGCCCCATGGTTACGGTGGAGTTATGTTATGAGCAGGCATAAGCTACGGACAACAAACACAATTGCATTTTATCGATGACAATTTGAATATACAGAGATACCGTGATGAGACCCTGAGGCCCATTGTCGTGCCATTCATCTGCCGCCATCACCTCATGTTTCGGGCATGATAATGCACAGCCCTATGTTGCAAGGATTTGTACATAATTCCTGGAATCTGAAAATGTCCCAGTTCTTCCATGGCCTGCATACTCGCCAGACATGTCACCCATTGAGCATGTTTGGGATGCTCTGGATCGACATGTACGACAACGTGTTCCAGTTTCTGCCAATATCCAACAACTTCGCACAGCCATTGAAGAGGAGTGGGACAACATTCCACAGGCCACAATCAACAGCCTGATCAACTCTATGCGAAGGAGATGTGTTGAGTTGCTTGAGGTAAATGGTGGTCTGATCCACGCCCCTACTTAAAAATAAATTAAAAGAAAGCTTTAACACATGTAACCTCCATTCACTATTCGAGCACATGCTACAAATATTTTGTTTGTTTGTTTGGGGCCATTCTAAATCAAAAATAATTCAAAATTTATATCAGTATGTAAAGACCAGATTAAATTAATAAGCAATAGTCTGATTGGTGAGATAAGTATTAAGTGCTTGTCAAATCAAATAGTGAATGGGGAAGTGTCTGTGCAAGAAACAGAGCTCATGCCTTTCATGTTACTTTTCCCGAATCATCATTAGTGTCGAACATGCAGCCTTAGAATGTAATAAATATCCAAACATATAGCCTGATGTTTGTACTGTATCACAACTAAAAGTTGCATAAATAACTCCAAATGAAGTATATAGGAGGCAGTGCTTTGTATTCCTGGATGCCAAGGGAAGCCAGCTAGCAAGCATTTTAGCCAGGACAACAAAAACTAAAAGCGTATGAGAGAGAGGAGGATGGAATTTCTGGGTGAGTCAACATGTTTGTTTCTACTTGCGCAGACACACTCGCACACATACGCATACAGCGCCTTCTGAAAGTATTCAGACCACATCACTTTTTCCACATTTTGTTAGGTTACAGCCTTATTCTAAATCGGATTAAATAGTTTTTTTCCCCCTCATCAATCTACACAAAATACCCCATAATGATAAAGGAAAAACTGTTTTATTTTTGCAAATTTATAAAAAATGTAAAACTGAATTATCACATTTACAGAAGTATTCAGACCCATTACTTAGTACTTTATTGAAGCACCTTTGGCAGCGATTACAGCAGCGAGTCTTCTTGGGTATGACGCTGCAAGCTTGGCACACCTGTATTTGGGGAGTTTCTCCCATTCTTCTCTGCAGATCCTCTCAAGCTCTGTCAGGTTGGATGGGGAGCGTTGCTGCACAGCTATTTTCAGGTCTCTTCAGACATGTTCGATCGGGTTCAAGTCCGGGCTCTGGCTAGGCCACTCAAGGACATTCAGAGACTTGCCCGAAGCCACTCCTACGTTGTGTTGGCTGTGTGCTTAGGGTCGTTGTCCTGTTGGAAGGTGAACCTTCTCCCCAGTCTGAGGTCCTGAGCATTCTGGAACAGGATTTCATCAATGATCTCTCTGTACTTTGCTCCGTTCATCTTTGCTTCGATCTTCACTAGTCTCCCAGTCCCTGCCGCTGAAAAACATCCTCACAGCATGATGCTGCCACCACCATGCTTCACTGTAGGGATGCTACCAGGTTTCCTCCAGACGTGACCCTTGGCATTCAGGCCAAAGTGTTAAATCTTGGTTTCATCAGACCAGAGAATCTTGTTTCTCCAAGCGGGCTGTCATGTGCCTTTTACTGAGGAGTGGCTTCCGTCTGGTCACTCTACCATAAAGGCCTGATTAGTGGAGTGCTGCAGAGATGGTTGTCCTTCTAGAAGGTTCTCCCATCTCCACAGAGGAACTCTAGAGCTCTGTCAGAGTGAACATCGGGTTCTTGGTGACCTCCCTGACCAAGATCCTCCTCCCCTGATTGCTCAGTTTTGCCAGCTCTACGAAGAGTCTTGGTGGTTCCAAACTTCTTCCATTTAAGAATGATGGAGGCCACTGTGTTCTTGGGGACCTTCAATGCTACAGACATTTTTTGGTACTCTTCCCCAGATCTGTGCCTCGACACAATTCTGTTTCAGAGCTGTACGGACAATTCCTTCGACCTAATGGCTTGCTTTTTGATCTGACATGCACTGTCAACTGTGGGACCTTAAATAGACAGGTGTTTGCCTTTCCAAATCATGACCAATCAATAGAACTTACCACAGGTGGACTCCAATCAAGTTGTAGAAACATCTCAAGGATAATCAATGGAAACAGTACGCACCTGAGCTCAATTTTGTGTCTCATAGCAAAGGGCCTCAATACTTATGTACCTCTTTGGGATCGGTGTCCCCCTAGCGTGCCACTACGACAACATCCGGTGAAATTGCAGAGAGCGAAATTCAAAATACAAAAATCGTAATATTAAACATTCATCGTTTAAAAGCTTAACTTCTTGTTAATCCAACCGTGTTGTCAGATTTCAAAAATGCTTTACGGCGAAAGCATAGCATGCGATTTTCTGAGGACAGCGCCCCACATCAAAATACTTTTTCAGACCAGCACAGGCGTCACAAAATCCCAAATAGCGATAAAATAAATCACTCACCTTTGAAGATCTTCCTCTGTTTGCAATACCAAGTGTAACGGCTGTCTAATGCCTCCTCCTCGGATGAGGAGGAGTAAGGGTCGGACCAAAATGCAGCGTTGAATGTAGACATAATGAATTTATTTGACAAGACGAACACTGACACGAACTACACTTGATAATGTTTTTTTTTATTTTTTTTATTAAATTTTTATCCCATTTTCTCCCCAATTTTCGTGGTATCCAATCGCTAGTAATTACTACCTTGTCTCATCGCTACAACTCCCGTACGGGCTCGGGAGAGATGAAGGTCGAAAGCCATGCGTCCTCCGAAGCACAACCCAACCAGCCGTACTGCTTCTTAACACAGCGCGCCTCCAACCCGGAAGCCAGCCGCACCAATGTGTCGGAGGAAACACCGTGTACCTGGCCCCCTTGGTTGGCGTGCACTGCGCCCGGCTCGCCACAGGAGTCGCTGGAGCGCGATGAGACAAGGATATCCCTACCGGCCAAACCCTCCCTACCCCGGACGACGCTATGCCAATTGTGCGTCGCCCCACGGACCTCCCGGTCGCGGCCGGCTGCGACAGAGCCTGGGTGCGAACCCAGAGACTCTGGTGGCGCAGTTAGCACTGCGATGCAGTGCCCTAGACCACTGCGTCACCCGGGAGGCCCCTACACTTGATAATTAACAAAATAACAAACCAACGACGTAGACTGACCTGAACATAAGAACTTACATATAGACGCGAAGAACGCACAAACAGGAAAGACTAGCCAAACGAATGAACAAACGAAACAGTCCCGTGTGGTGCAACGGACACAGACACAGGAACAATCACCCACCAACAAAAAGTGAGAACCGCCTACCTTAATATGGTTCTCAATCAGAGGAAACGTCAAACGCCTGCCTCTAATTGAGAACCATATCAGGCAACACATTAAACCCAACACAGAAACACATAACATAGAATGCCCACGTGACAGAACCCCCCCCCCCCCCCCCCCCCCCCCCACGGTGCGAACTCCGTGCGCACCCCTAAAATTCATGGGGAGGGTCTGGGTGGGCATCTGTCCGCGGTGGCGGCTCCGGCGCAGGACGAGGACACCACTCCACCATTGTCTTTGTCCCCCTCCTTAGCGTCCCTTGAGTGGCGACCCTCGCCCCCGACCATGGTCCAGGAACCTTCACCAAGGCCCCTCCTAAATATAGGCAACTCAGGACAGAGAGGTAGCTCAGGATAGAGAGGTAACCCAGGACAGAGAGGTAGCTCAGGACAGAGAGGTAGCTCAGGACAGAGGGGTAGCTCAGGACAGAGGGGTAGCTCAGGACAGAGGGGCAACTCCGGACTGAAGGGCAGCTCCGGACAGAGAGGCAGCTCTGGACTGAAGGGCAGCTCCGGACTAATGGCAGCTCCGGAGTGAAGGGCAGCTCATGACTGGAGGGCAGCTCATGACTGGAGGGCAGCTCATGACTGGAGGGCAGCTCATGACTGGAGGGCAGCTCATGACTGGAGGGCAGCTCATGACTGGAGGGTAGCTCATGACTGGAGGGCAGCTCTTGACTGGCTGGCGGCTCTGGCAGCTCCTGACTGGCTGGCGGCTCTGGCAGCTCCTGACTGGCTGGCGGCTCTGGCAGCTCCTGACTGGCTGGCGGCTCTGGCAGCTCCTGACTGGCTGGTGGCTCTGGCAGCTCCTGACTGGCTGGCGGCTCTGGCAGCTCCTGACTGGCTGGCGGCTCCTGACTGGCTGGCGGCTCTGGCGGCTCCTGACTGACGGACGGCTCTAGCGGCTCCTGACTGGCGGACGGCTCTAATGGCTCGGGACAGACGGGCGGCTCAGATGGCGCTGGGCAGAAGGATGGCTCAGATGGCGCTGGGCAGACGGATGGCTCAGATGGCGCTGGGCAGACGGATGGCTCAGATGGCGCTGGGCAGACGGATAGCTCAGACGGCGCTGTGCAGACGGATGGCTCAGACGGTGCTGGGCAGGCAGGCAGCTCAGACGGCGCTGGGCAGACGAGCAGTACAGGCAGCTCAGACGGCGCTGGGCAGATGAGCAGTGCAGGCGGCGTTGGGCAGACGGCCGACTCTAACCTGCTGAGGCGCACAGTAGGCCTGGTGCGTGGTGCCGGAACTGGTGGTACCGGACTGGAGACACGCACCTTAAGGCTAGTGCAGGGAGCAGGAACAGGGCACACTGAATTCTCAAAGCGCACTATAGGCCTGGTGCGTGGTACCGGAACTGGTGGTACCGGGCTGAGGGCACGCACCTCAGGGCGAGTGCGGGGAGAAGGAACAGTGCGTACAGGGCTCTGGAGACGCACAGGAGGCTTGGTGCCTGGTGCCGGAACTGGTGGTACCGGACTGGAGACACGCACCTCAAGGCTAGTGCGGGGAGCAGGAACAGGGCACACTGGTTTCTCAAAGCGCACTATAGGCCTGGTGCGTGGTGCCGGAACTGGTGGTACCGGACTGAGGGCACGCACCTCAGGGCGAGTGCGAGGAGAAGGAACAGTGCGTACAGGGCTCTGGAGACGCACAGGAGGCTTGGTGCGTGGTGCCGGAACTGGAGGCACTGGGCTGGAGACACGCACCATAGGGAGAGTGCGTGGAGGAGGAACAGGGCACTGGAGACGCACCGGAAGCCTAGTGCGTGGTGTAGGCACTGGTGGTCCTGGGCTGGGGCGGGAAGGTGGCGCCGGATATACCGGATCGTGTAGGCGTACTGGCTCCCTTGAGCACCGAGCCTGCCCAACCTTACCTGGTTGAATGCTCCCCGTAGCCCGTCCAGTGCGGGTAGGTGGAATAACCCGCACTGGGCTGTGTAGGCGAACCGGGGACACCATGCGTAAGGCTGGTGCCATGTACACCGGTCCAAGGAGACGTACTGGAGGCCAGATATGTAGAGCCGGCTTCATGGCACTTGGCTCAATGCTCAATCTAGCCCGGCCAGTGCGGGGAGGTGGAATAACCCGCACCAGGCTATGCACACGTACAGGAGACACCGTGCACTCTTCCGCATAACACGGTGTCTGCCCGTACTCTCGCTCTCCACGGTAAGCTCGGGGAGTTGGCGCAGGTCTCCTACCTGACTTCGCCACACTCCCTTGTATCCACCCCCCCCAATAAATTTTTGGGCTTGACTCACAGGCTTCCGTGCTAGCCGCGTACCCTCATAACGCCGGTTCCTCTCTCCGGTTGCCTCTGCTCTCCTAACTGCCTCCAGCTGTTCCCATGGGAGGCGATCTCTTCCAGCCAGGATCTCCTCCCATGTGTAGCAACCCTTGCCGTCCAAAACTTCCTCCCATGTCCATTCCTCCTTCTTGCGCTATTGCTGCTGCCCGTTAACTCGCTGCTTGATCCTTCGTTGGTGGGTGATTCTGTAACGGCTGTCTAATGCGGATGAGGAGGAGGAGTAAGGGTCGGACCAAAATGCAGCGTTGAATGTAGACATAATGAATTTATTTGACAAGACGAACACTGACACAAACTACACTTGATAATTAACAAAATAACAAACCAACGACGTAGACTGACCTGAACATAAGAACTTACATAAGAACACAAAGAACGCACGAACAGGAAAGACTAGCCAAACGAATGAACAAACAAAACAGTCCCGTGTGGTGCAACGGACACAGACACAGGAACAATCACCCACCAACAAACAGTGAGAACCGCCTACCTTAATATGGTTCTCAATCAGAGGAAACGTCAAACACCTGCCTCTAATTGAGAACCATATCAGGCAACACATTAAACCCAACATAGAAACACATAACATAGAATGCCCACCCCAACTCACGCCCTGACCAACTAAACACATACAAAAACAACAGAAAACAGGTCAGGAACGTGACACCAAGGGTCCCAGCTACACAATGAATGGTTGTTTTGTTCAATAAAGTCCCTCTATATATCCAAAAAAGTCAGTTTAGTTGGCACTATTGATTTCAGTAATCCATTCGTTCAACATGCATACAAACGAATCCAAAAAGTTACTGGTAAAGTTTGTCCAAACAAGTCAAACAACGTTTCTAATTAATCCTCAGGTACTCTAATATCTAAATAAATGATAAAATTCACTTGCGCAACAAGACTGCTTTTCTAATGAGGGACACCTTGGAAAAACTACAACTACTTGTTCATTTTTCAAGAAACAAGCCTGAAACCCTTTCTAAAGACTGTTGACATCTAGTGGAAGCCATATGAACTGCAATATGGGTCCTATCTATTTGTTTTTCCCATAGGCTAGCATTGAAATGGCCTGTGAATTTTCCTGGGGTTTTTGCTTGCCATATCAGTTCTGTTTTACTCACAGACATTATTTTAAAGTATGCTTCGCCGTAAAGCATTTTTTTAATCTGACACCGTGGTTGGATTCACAAGAAGTTAATCTTTAAACCTATGTAAAATATGTTTTGTTTTCTGAATTTTTATAAAGAGTATTTCTGTATTTGAATTTGGCGCCCTGCAGTTTCACTGGCTGTTGACGAGGTGGGACGCTACCGTCCCACATACCCTAGTGAAGTTAAAGGATGTTGAAATATTGAAGTTGAAAAGGTGCTGGAATAGTGGAGGCAGCCTCCTGTTTTCTTTGCGACTTTCGGTAACTCTCTGTGGGTCTAAATCAATAGTTGTTTAGTAGTCAGAAAATGTTGGAAACATTATCTTGCCTGACCATGCTGTATGTCATGTGACTGTTTGTGCACTTCACTGGACAGAGTTATCTGGTTTTGTGATGAAACAAAGGTGCAGTTGAATTTATTCTGCCAATGTGTCTTCTTCTTGTCTCGACCCTTAGACCTATATTTCACGGTGGCAAGGGATGTGAACTAACAGGTTATAGAGCAAATGTAATAGTTTAACTTTAGTCCGTCCACTCGCCCGACCCGGGCGCGAACCAGGGACCCTCTGCACACATCAACAACAGCCACCCACGAAGCATCGTTACCCATTGCTCCACAAAAGCCGCGGCCCTTGCAGAGCAAGGGGAACCACTACTTCAAGGTCTCAAAGCGAGTGACGTCACCGATTGAAAGGCTATTAGCGCGCAGAACCGCTAACTAGCTAGCCATTTCACATCCGTTACACAAACAACACAAATATGTAATATGTTTTTTTTTTTCCTGGCTTCCTTTGTGATTTTACCCATGCACCACTTCTGATAGGAGGACCTGTTTTTTGTTAACCATCACAGAAAAGTCGTTTGGGGAAAATATCCCTTCTATTTCATTCAGCTTTGTTCAATTATATTCTTCTTACTATAAAATAAAATAATATAAAATAATGCCACGGAATTTTAAACATATCTTGTTTGCTAAATTAACTAGTGTAGCCCACAGCCATATTGAT
The DNA here is from genome assembly GCF_029448725.1 of Salvelinus fontinalis. NCBI lineage: Eukaryota > Metazoa > Chordata > Actinopteri > Salmoniformes > Salmonidae > Salvelinus > Salvelinus fontinalis. Next base: position 1,391,970 of record NC_074668.1, on the reverse strand, counting down.
AGCCAGATCAGGACCTAACATAAGGACAACTCAGACTATGCTATTCTGTTCTTCTGAAATATACAACATTTTCTTCATATTGTGTTTCTTTAGACCTGTCTAAAATAAATAATGGATTTATTGTGACCGTGTAGGTTATATTTAATGGATTTATTAGACTTTTTAAAATGTAGATGTTCTAAAGGTGGCTTGTAGGCTGCGTGGAAGACAGGAGATGCTAAACATGTTTACGTTAACTAATGATCAATTACAATGAGACCGGCAGTTATTTGCATGAAAATCACAGGCTGACAAAATGCCACGACTGCCACAGCCCTAGGTATCAATAACAAGGATGCCTCCCCCATTGTTTCACCATCCAGTGATATTACGGTTACCATTTCACACCAGAGCGTTCACCATACTTGGACTATTACAGAGAAGTGGTTCGTGTGTTGATATAATCTGGTAAGGAATTAGGAATGACGATTGAATAGTGTCCTGGATGTAGATGCATCATGAAAACCAAGCTCTTCTGTTCCTGGGACAGAGCACCAATTACATCTAAAATGTACAATATAATCAATCTAATAATCTACAATTACCTAAAAGTGAGAAAATAACAATCGTTCAACTGTGCAACTATTGAAAATAAGGATGCATGATGATACATAAGGCTTCAATATTATAAGCGTTTGTAAGTGCATTTATAAATGGTTAGTAGCTGGACGTAAATATTGGCTTACAATTTGGCAAACACTGACCAGTTATTGAACTATTTTTACCAAAGATTTATAACCATTTATTAATGGTTTATAATGCATTTACAAATGATTAAATAATCGTTTTGTTTTTTTATAATAACCCCTTTACAAATGAAATCTTATTTTTTTTTAAATTGCCCATTATTTGTTGTTGAGGCAATTATCTGCTGACTGTTTGATTATTTTAAACTTTTATTTTGAAGGTTCAATGTTTTTTCTTATACCTTCTCTTTCTCTCTTCTCTCAGTGATTCCGGGCCAGATGGTGATGGACTGCTGTCTGTCGGTCAGTCAAAGAGAGATCCCTAGACACGTTGTCATAGGTTACCAGCCTCAGGTCAGAGGTCAAGGCTGCTCCATCGGCGCTGTGGTGTAAGTGAAAAACTTGTATTTCATTGGTTTGGATTTACAACGACCACCCACTGTGGAGTTGAGAGGATTGTATAGGTATTACTGCATTGTCGGAACTAGAAGCACAAGCATTTCGCTACACTCGCATTAACATCTGCTAACCATGTGTATGTGACAAATACAATTTGATTTGGTAAAAGAAATATGGTGAAAACTCCACATGCCTTATAAGAAAGCAAGGCTGGGCTGTTATTATACTTAACAAAAACATAAATGCAACACGGAACAATTTCAAAGATTTTACTGAGTTACAGTTCATAGAAGGAAACCAGTCAATTGAAATAAATTCATTAGGCCCTAATCTATGGATTTCACATGACTGGGCAGGGGCGCAGCCATGGGCGGGCCTATGAGGGCATAGGCCCACCCACTTAGGAGCCTGGTACAGCCAATCAGAATGAGTTTTTCCCCACAAAAGGGCTTAATTACAGACAGAAATACTTCTCAGCACCCCCCTCCCCCTCCTCAGACAATCCCACAGGTGAAGAAGCCGGATTTGGAGGTCTTGGGCTGGTATGGTTACATGTGGTCTGCGATGGTGAGGCTGGTTGGATGTACTGCGAAATTCTCTAAAATTACATTGGAGGAGGCTTATGGTAGAGAAATTAACATTCAATTCTCTGGCAACTGCTCTGTTGAACATTACTGCAGTCAACATGCCAATTGGACGCTCCCTCAAAACTTGAGAGATCTGTGGCATTGTGTTGTGTGACAAAACTGCACATTTTAAAGTGGCCTTTTATTGTCCCCAGCACAAGGTGCACCTACGTAATGATAATGCTGTTTAATCAGCTTATTGATGGATTATCTTGGCAAAGGAGAAATGCTTACTAACAGGAATATAAACAAATTTGAGAGAAATATTACTGGATTGGTCATTGTTTTATCGTCATGGTGATGGAAAGACTACAGGTACAAACCTAGATGACCAGCCTACAGTTGAAGTCGGGAGTTAACATTCACCTTAGCCAAATACATTTAAACTCAGTTTTTCACAATTTCTGACATTTAATCCTAGTAAAAATTCGTTCGGATAGCTTTTTTCCCTTAATAAATAAAATTATCACTTAAAAACGTTATTTTGTGTTTTGTGTATCTTTGTGTAATATTAAAATTTGTTTGATGATCTGAAACATTTAAGTGTGACAAATGTGCAAAAAAAATAAGAAATCAGGAAGGGGGAAAATACTTTTTTCACAGCACTGTAGATACCTTTGTACCTGAAATTGCTCCCAAGGATGAACCAGACTTGTGGAGGTCTACAACTTTTTCTCTGAGGTCTTGGCTGATTTCATTTGATTTTCCCATGATGTCAAGCAAAGAGGCACTGAGTTTGAAGGTAGGCCTTGAAATACATCCACAGGTACACCTCCAATTGACTCAAATTATGTCAATTAGCCTATCAGAAGCTTCTAAAGCCATGACATCATCTTCTGGAATTTTCCAAGCTGTTTAAAGGCACAGTCAACTTAGTGTATGTAAACTTCTGACCCACTGGAATTGTGATACAGTGAATTATAAGTGAAATAATCTGTCTGTAAACAATTGTGGGAAAAATGACTTGTGTCATGCACAAAGTAGATGTCCTAACCGACTTGCCAAAACTATCATTTGTTTTTGTTGACTTCAACCGAAGTGTATGTAAACTTCCGACATCAACTGTATGTACAATACAGTAATGCACATTTACATTAAGTGGTTTGTAAGCAGTGGCGGTCAGTGAGGGAGGACAATTATTTTTCCATGAGCATGACCTTATTTCGAATACAGCCTATTAGATGACTCTCATTCATTTTCCAATCACCCAGTTCAATGTAACAGTGATAGGTTTAAGCTACTATACCCATCATGAGGTTGCTACAACCTAGCCGCTGTGGCAATAAAAATAATGTTTACCTTGACTTGGTAGAGTTCCAGTGTTGTGTTGGATAGTCATAGCCAGCTAGCTAACATAGCATCCCTCTGTTTGAGCAGGGTGTTTGAGTAGGAAAAACTAGCTACATTCTCTACATTCTCCAGCTAAGTAAGTGAAACTGAAAGTGGGGGGAATGACAAAATATCTCTCTCTCTCTCTTTCTCTCTCTTAATTCTCCTTCATTTTGGAAGATATTAATTTGTTCAAAACTGTTCAACTATTGTCTTTCATTCTCTTTAAGTCAACTAGCTAGCTGTAGCTTGTGCTTTCAGTACTAGATTCATTCTCTGATCCTTTGATTGGACAACATGTATATTCATGCTGCAAGACCTTTGATAGCTTGGAAGACGTTCTCCGGTAGTTGCCTTAATTACTGTGTAAGTCTATGGATGGGGGTGAGAAACATGAGCCTCCTAGATTTTGTATTGAAGTCAACATACCCAGAGGAGGACGGAAGCTCGCTGTCCTCCGGCTACACAATAGTGCTACCCTACAGAGTTCTGTTGATGCTACTGTAGACTTTCATTTCCAAATAGTGTGTTTTAATCAATTATATGGTGAAATGTGATTATATTTAGGATAGTTTCATCTACAAAGGAAAACTTTTTAAATGTTTTACATTTTTTATTTTTATGAAATACTGCACAAAAAGTGGTTGTTTTCCATATTATTTGATCAAGAAGTATATTTAATTTGATGTAGATGTCTTGTGTCTTTGCCCATAAACTTTGCACCTTTTGATATAAATGTTTGACGACAGGGTTTTGTTCTTTCTGGATTCCATTAGAATGACAATAGCAGAGAAAGGGACAGGGCAACCAACAACTCTTACAAGTACAACTATTAAATCCTGCAAGATACTGTTCTTTTTCTAAAAATATATATATTTTTTTTTAATTCTGATTTTTCAGGGGGTGAAAAACTACTTCCCACGGCTATGTACTGCCACTGCCAGTAGCAGGAGTTTGATCCCAGCATATGCCTTACTCTCCATACCTCCCTGTAACCTGTCTCCCCTCTCATTCCTTACTCTCTATACCTCCCTGTAACCTGTCTCCCCTCTCATTCCTTACTCTCTATACCTCCCTGTAACCTGTCTCCCCTCTCATTCCTTACTCTCTATACCTCCCTGTAACCTGTCTCCCCTCTCATTCCTTACTCTCTATACCTCCCTGTAACCTGTCTCCCCTCTCATTCCTTACTCTCTATACCTCTCTGTAACCTGTCTCCCCTCTCATTCCTTACTCTCTATACCTCTCTGTAACCCGTCTCCCCTCTCAATCCTTACTCTCTATACCTCCTTGTAACCTGTCTCCCCTCTCATTCCTTACTCTCTATACCTCTCTATAACCTGTCTGCCCTCTCATTCCTTACTCTCTATACCTCTCTGTAACCGGTCTTCCCTATCATTCCTTACTCTCTGTACCTCCCTGTAACCTGTCTCCCCTCTCATTCCTTACTCTCTATACCTCCTTGTAACCTGTCTCCCCTCTCATTCCTTACTCTCTATACCTCCCTGTAACCTGTCTCCCCTCTCATTCCTTACTCTCTATACCTCCTTGTAACCTGTCTCCCCTCTCATTCCTTACTCTCTATACCTCCTTGTAACCTGTCTCCCCTCTCATTCCTTACTCTCTATACCTCCTTGTAACCTGTCTCCCCTCTCATTCCTTACTCTCTATACCTCCTTGTAACCTGTCTCCCCTCTCATTCCTTACTCTCTATACCTCCCTGTAACCTGTCTCCCCTCTCAATCCTTACTCTCTATACCTCTCTGTAACCTGTCTCCCCTCTCATTCCTTACTCTCTGTACCTCTCTGTAACCTGTCTCCCCTCTCATTCCTTACTCTCTATACCTCCCTGTAACCTGTCTCCCCTCTCATTCCTTACTCTCTATACCTCTCTGTAACCTGTCTCCCCTCTCATTCCTTGCTCTCTATACCTCCTTGTAACCTGTCTCACGGATCATTCCTGACTCTTTGTACCTCCCTGTAACCTGTCTCACAGATCATTCCTGACTCTCTATACCTCCCTGTAACCCTTCTCCCCTCTCATTCCTTACTCTCTGTACCTCCTTGTAACCTGTCTCCCCTCTCATTCCTTACTCTCTATACCTCTCTGTAACCTGTCTCCCCTCTCATTCCTTACTCTCTATACCTCCCTGTAACCTGTCTCCCCTCTCATTCCTTACTCTCTATACCTCTCTGTAACCCGTCTCCCCTCTCATTCCTTACTCTCTATACCTCCTTGTAACCTGTCTCCCCTCTCATTCCTTACTCTCTATACCTCCCTGTAACCTGTCTCCCCTCTCATTCCTTACTCTCTGTACCTCCTTGTAACCTGTCTCACGGATCATTCCTGACTCTTTGTACCTCCCTGTAACCTGTCTCACAGATCATTCCTGACTCTCTATACCTCCTTGTAACCTGTCTCCCCTCTCATTCCTGACTCTTTGTGCCTCCCTGTAACCTGTCTCCCCTCTCATTCCTTACTCTCTATACCTCCTTGTAACCTGTCTCCCCTCTCATTCCTTACGCTCTATACCTCTCTGTAACCCGTCTCCCCTCTCATTCCTTACTCTCTATACCTCTCTGTAACCTGTCTCCCCTCTCATTCCTTACTCTCTATACCTCTCTGTAACCTGTCTCCCCTCTCATTCCTTACTCTCTATACCTCTCTGTAACCTGTCTCCCCTCTCATTCCTTACTCTCTATACCTCCTTGTAACCTGTCTCACGGATCATTCCTGACTCTTTGTACCTCCCTGTAACCTGTGTCACGGATCATTCCTGACTCTTTGTACCTCCCTGTAACCTGTCTCACAGATCATTCCTGACTCTCTATACCTCCTTGTAACCTGTCTCCCCTCTCATTCCTGACTCTTTGTGCCTCCCTGTAACCTGTCTCCCCTCTCATTCTTTACTCTCCATACCTCCTTCTAACCTGTCTCCCCTCTCATTCCTGACTCTCTGTACCTCCTTGTAACCTGTCTCCCCTATCATTCCTTACTGCAGCTTCACTACCAGGAGGGGAGTCAAGCTGTGTGCTCCCACTGACCCCACCTGGGTTACAGACCTGATGAATTTCATGGACCGCCTCATCAAGAAATGCCACGAAACCAAATTCAAGGTACCGTCTTACAAGCAATGTGTATGTAGAGTACAAGCAATGTGTATGTAGATTACATAGATTACAGTGTAAAGTAGATATAGTACTGTGTAGATTACATAAATAAAATATAGTACTGGGTATATTACATAGATTACAGTATATAGTACTGGGAAGATTACATAGATTACAGTATATAGTACTAGGTAGATAACATAGATTACAGTATGTATTAGATATAGTACTGGGTAGATTACATAGACTACAGTATATAGTAGATATAGCACTGGGTAGATTACATAGACTACAGTATATAGTAGATATAGTACTGGGTAGATTACATAGATTATAGTATATAGTACTGGGTAGATTACATAGATTGCAGTATGTATTAGATATAGTACTGGGTAGATTACATAGACTACAGTATATAGTACTGGGTAGATTACATAGATTATAGTAAGTAGAATATATAGTACTGGGTAGATTACATAGACTACATTATATAGTACTGGGAAGATTACATAGATTGCAGTATATAGTAGATATAGTACTGGGTAGATTACATAGATTATAGTATATAGTAGATATAGTACTGGGTAGATTACATAGATTATAGTATATAGTAGATATAGTACTGGGTAGATTACATAGACTACAGTATATAGTAGATATAGTACTGGGTAGATAACATAGATTATAGTATATAGTACTGGGAAGATTACATAGATTACAGTATATAGTAGATATAGTACTGGGTAGATAACATAGATTATAGTATATAGTAGATATAGTACTGGGTAGATTACATAGATTATAGTATATAGTACATATAGTACTGGGTAGATTGCAGTATATAGTAGATATAGTACTGGGTAGATAACATAGATTGCAGTATATAGTAGATATAGTACTGGGTAGATTACATAGATTGCAGTATATAGTAGGTTTAGTACTGGGTAGATAACATGCTAAATTAGTCCGAATTATGATTTGGCGGTTGGCTTAATCTCTTGAAAATCCTCCAGGTGTTTTTAGCTGCAAGCATTGAACCATTGAACAACAATGGTGTTGAGTGTTGAGTCACAAAACGAAGAAGTAAAAAAAAACAAAAAAACGATGTGATTCAGGAGTTATTAAACCACTAAACTCTGGAATTCAAAAGAAACGTACTTTAGCTAGTGACCTACCTCTATGTGTGTCTGTGTGTTTGCAGGCTAAACACTGTAAGAAGCTGAAGCACAAGACTCCCTAAGGTCCCTGTCGGAGCCCCTCCTACCACCTCCACCCCCATCTCCCGGTCAAAACAACCACGACAGAGCCTGAGAAGAACCTTCCAAGTGGATGAAGAACAGGCTGGGAGAAGTAAAACAACACAAAAAGACTAATGTGATTCCTCTTACCACTAATGCACTTTTTAACTTTCCTTCTGTCTTCGGTCTTTAGTTTATACAACAGACCGTCTTGCTTAAGATACCATGCTGTTTCTCAGTGGCACTTTCACGTAGAAGACGTTTTTTTTTGTTATTTTTATGTGACAAAATATTGAATGATAATATTCCAAAAAGAGTAGACCCTTGACCCCAAATTTGAACTGGCCCTTAAAGTTACAGTCTGGGATTTGAAAAGCAACAAAATGGCAGAAGTAATTGAAATGACCAGATTCCTAGATCCCAGACTAATTTTGTCATCAAATACAAATTTATTTGTCACATGCTTCATGAACAACAGCTGTATTCTAACAGTGAAATGCTTACTTACATGTCATTTTCCAACAATATAGGCTTAAAGATAAAGATACTAAAATATATAATATAAAATCAGAATCAGAAATCAGAATAAATCAGGGGTTAGAGGTCAAGGGTCAAGGTGCTGGCAGCTGGTTAGAACACCCATTTGCCTAATCTATACGTACATCTCAGAGAATTCAATATTTCTTATCATTTGTGAACCTACAATGTATTTGACAAATTCTTATTTTTTCATGGACCTTTTGTTTTTTCAATAAAGACTTTGCCAAATCAATATTCTGAGTGAACGTATTGCTGTATATTTAGAGGACGATAGCGTATGGGCCGGTTTCCCGGACACAGATTAAACTCATGGGCCCAAATCTGTAAACAACAAGTAGTATAACTATTCTCCACTAGAGGGGACAAGCTAGATTACTATTATTTTATTTAACTAGGCAAGTCATTTAAGAACAAATTCTTATTTACAAAGACGGCCTACCATGGAACAGTGGATTAACTGTCTTGTTCAGGGGCAGAACAATAGATTTTTACCTTGTCAGCTTGGAGGATTTGATCCTGCAACCTCCTGGTTACTGGTCCAACACTCTAACCACTAGGCTACCTGAAGCAACGCAAGTGGCTATTTTTAGCCTGCCGCTGCAAAGGTTATTAGATATGCCTGACGAGATACTGGAGGGGAAATCAGAGGAGCCTAAAGCATTGCCTAAACCAAATAACCACAAGTAACCTCTCCACCCTGACTGTCTGTGAGTCAGAACGTAGTGAGGGTTTCCCCTGAAAGGTGGTTGGCTAACCAACAGTATTTATAGCCAAGATGTGTGAGTGTTTTAGGAAACGGGAGATCACTGCAGTATTCAGCAAGGGCTTCTCCTGGGCTGGCTGGCAGTATGTAGTTATGGTTCTACCATCCATAGGAATCAGGAATAGGATCCCCACAGTAGATAGATAGATAGACAGTAGATACGTGTTTAGGATCAGGCCTCTGATGTAGTACATACCCAACAACACAAACACGACAATGCACGTCATCAATCAATCGATCAAATGTATTTATAAAGCCCTTTTTTTTACATCAGCCGTTGTCACAAAGTGCTGTACAGAAACCCAGCCGAAAACCTCAAACAGCAAGCAAGAGTAGACCCTTTGATCTACTCAGTTAGGGTTAGGGTTAGATTAGATATAGAAGCACTGAGTATGATGCATGCTGAACTCGAAATGAGAGAGAGCTCGGTTTCTGGAAAATAGTTTACTAACCTACCTGTTTAATTTGGATCCCGTGATGCAGTTATTCTCAGTTGCTGAGACCACTACTATCTGTCCCGGGATAGTGCTAAACCGTAAAGTCTGAAAAGGTGCTGCTTGGTGAAGCAGCTAGCCTAGCTGCTAGTTATCAAGCTAGCCAGGTTTCCTTGACAGTTTGAACACAGTCCGTAACGCAATTAGCGCTTGTGTCCCAGGCTTGTGGCTGTTTAAATATACTGCTACACAAACAAGTCCCATAAGCATGGTTGGTTCCTGCATGAGACTGACTGATACCACACCAGGCTTCTTACCTTGAAACAACTGAGATACTCCTTTTGGTTCCCACAGCAATGTTCTGGATGTACTGACAAATTGCTTATCAGTGATAGTGTGGATTCCTCCCATGTACATTCAATCAGTCACTGGCATGAACCCAACCAAGACAGGTTATTAGAAAAGCAGCATTATGCAAAAACACACAATCTGATACACACAGAAACATTTCCATCACAGTAGTTTCCATGGTTTTTAACACAGGAAAGTGATTTTCTGTTAAAGCAGCAATATACAACAGCATCACATGCAAAGCCTGAATTCTTTGAGCAACCGAAAGGCTGTCATTGGCTATCGTCACCTGTAATTCAGGCTCTGACAAAAGATCTGGACCTTAGATGGCCAATCCACAGTTAAAACAATAAACAAGGTAACAGTAAACATGTCTTCCACTATGAATGATGCAGATGTTGTGCGTGACTAACACATTTCATTTCAGTTATCAAATTCCAGTTGTCGTCTGTGACCACAGATTATTCCATTGTATTGGCCAGATACTCAAGTGACCGTTCTAACAATTAAAAGAAATGTCTTCAAAAATGGAAGGCAGTTAACCTGGGTAACAGTCTTTTTAGGTAGTCCTCTCCATGTACTCCATGTCATGTTGCCAAAGAAAAAAACACCACAGAATTAAGGCCCAGTTTTCCCTCTCGCGTCACCTCACAACTTTCAGCTAATAATGGTCCAATCAGTCAAACTTTTTAAATGACGGATCTCTATGGCAAGACGTGTCATTTACCCAAGTTTCATCATGTTTCGGGCCAGTGCTGTCTGAGATATCGCGTGTGACTAATGTACAAACAGACAGACGGACGGAGACCGATCCACAGTCCCCTGCCCAATTTCATCGTGGGGGACCAAAAATGGTTACTCGCCTTTGTTTTGGTAAGAAGCTGAGGCGGGACCATGGGAAGATTTCAATTGCATACTCCTTGTGTCCTCTCTCCTCGTCTCCTTCTCAAAACCATTGGATGAGAAATCCAGAGGTCCCGCCCCTCTGACCTTTTCCTCCAATGGGTTTTGAGAAAGAGGCGAGGAGAGGGGACACAAGGAGTATGCAATTGAAATCTTCCCATTGTCTATGTTCTCTCAGCCCTATGTCCCCTCAGCTCTATGTTCCCTCAGCTCAATGTTCCCTCAGCTCAATGTTTCTTCAGCTCCATGTTCCCTCAGCTCAATGTTTCCTCAGCTCCATGTTCCCACAGCCCTATGTTCCCTCAACCCTACGTTCCCTCAGTCAAATGTTCTCTCAGTACCCACTGAACCAATTTCAATCAAAATTGGCACAAATGCTTATTGTTTTAAAGGGCAATTTCGTCATGTTTCAACCTCATATTCATTATCTCCAGCACAATACCTGTGTCTACCAGTAAAGGCTGGTGGGAGGAGCTATAGGAGGACAGGCTCATTGTAATGTCTGGAATGGAATTAATGGAATGGAGTCAATAGTGGTTTCCAAATGTTCGTATTCAATTAGCTCATTATTCTTTTCAAACGTTTTCAAGCTCTGTCAAATGGGTTGTTAATGGTAGCTTGACAATCATTTTTAGGTCTCGCGATAGATTTTTAAGCAGATTTAAGTAAAAATTGTAACCCGGCCACTCAGGCACATTCACTGTCTTCTTGGTAAGCAACTTCAGTGTAGATTTGGCCTTGTGTTTTAGGTTACTGTCCTGCTGAAAGGTACACCCAGTGTCTGGTGGAAAGTAAACTGAACCAGGTTTTCCTTTAGGATTTTGACGTTCCTTTTTATCTTGAAAAACTCCCCAGTCCTTAATGATTACAAGCATACCCATGACATGATGCATCCACCACAATGCATGAAAATAATGGAGAGTAGTACTCAGTAATGTGTTGAATTGGATTTGCCTCAAATATAACACTTTATTTTAAAGTCACCATTGGCCCCATGAGCGGTTTCCTTCCTCTCCGGCAACTGAGTTAGGAAGGACACCTGTATCTTTGTAGTGACTGGGTGTATTCAAACACAATCCAAAGTGTAATGAATAACTTCACCAGGCTAAAAGGGATAGTCAACGTCTGTTTGTTTTTTTACACATCTACCAATAGGTGTCCTTCTTTGCGAGGCATTGTAAAACATCGCTGGTCTTTTTGTTTTAATCTCTGTTTGAACTTCACTGCTCGACTGAGGGACCTTAAAGAGGATTGTATGTGTGGGGTACAGAGATGAGGTAGTCATTCAAAAATCATGTTAAACACTATTATTACATACAGAGTCCATGCAACTTATTAAGCACATTTTTACTCCTGAACTTATTTAGGCTTGAGAAAGGGATTGAATACTTATTGATTCAAGACATTTAAGATTTTCATTTTGAGTGAATTTATAAAATGTTGAAAAACATAATTCCACTTTGACATGATGTGGTATTGTGTGTGTGTAGACCAGTGACAACACTTCTCAATGTATGCAATTTTAAATCAGGCTGTAACACAACAAAATGTGGAAAAAGTCAAGCGGTATGAATACTTTCTGAAGGCACTGTATATATTATTAATTTACAAGTCCAACAATGAATGTAGAAACCACAGATTTCCCCTTTAACCCAACGAGTCCTGTAACGATGTACACTGAGAGTCGGGAAGCTCAGGGAGGGAATAATAATAATAAATGAAATAAACAATGAGCACGAAAAACAAACAACGCAACGACATGAAAACAGAGTCAATACCGAGTGACAGAGGTGATGGAGTCCAGGTGAGTGTCATGAGGCGCAGGTGTGCAAGACGATGGTGACAGGTGTGCGGGATAATCAGCAGCCTGGTGACCTAGAGGCCGGAGAGGGAGCACACGTGACAGGATCCCTACCCCGACGCGCGGCTGCATCCGTAGGACGCCGTCAAAGGGGACGAACCCGGGGATCTTCATTTTTTGATGGTGTCCTGCAGCTGGAGCTGCGGGTCGGGGAAGGAGTACTGTCATGTGTGCTGCCTCTCCAGCCTCTAGGTCACCAGGCTGCTCGTTATCGCGCGCACCTGTTACCATCGTTACGCGCACCTGTGTGTCATCAGACTCACCTGGACTCCATCAATTCCCTGATTACCTTGCCTATATATGTCACTCCCTTTGATTCCTTCCCCAGGCGTTATTGTTTCATGTCGCTGTTTGTGTTTCTTGTTCTGGTTCTTTTATTTTTTAAATGTATTCACTCCCTGAACTTGCTTCCCGACTCTCAGCGTAGACCGTTACAAGTCCCAAGTCATGGCAGTGATTTACGACATCGAACCCCTTTTAAGGAGATTCTTCTGTACTTTTGTATACTTTTTAGCAAAAAGTCAAAAGTGGTCCCCCCAAAATTGCGTACTACGCCACATATGTGCAGATATGCTGTGCAGAGCATGTCTTTAATTAAGCACGGTGTGTTTGAGCTACAGACTAATGGTTTCTATTGGATACATCTATTTCATCTGCATCCATTGATACCATCTATTAGTCTGTGTGATTAACATCTGTAGAGTCTGAATGGTTTCTGCTACAAAGTATTAAAAGCTGAGACTATCAGAGTCATTAGAAGGAGTGATACATAGAAGACCACAGGAAATCTCAGGACAATGTGTCTATAATACTGTATTAAGGTCACATAGTTGCTGTCACAAACGTCACACAGTTGTCACTGACTAGTTGGATATTCATTTCCCAGTGAGCAACCATTTCTGTACTTACAGCATTCACATAAATGTATTTTGATCAGGTGTTTTGGTTTGGAGGGCCTTCTTTTTTTCTATTATTTGTCAATATAAACTCATGAATGTAACTGTTGGTGTAAAGTAGTTTTGTGATCTACTTGTAGCCCTGGTTGTCCTGAAAAGATAAAAACACTTCACTGTTAAATGTTAAATGAAAAGACGATTTTTTTTGCATAAAAATGTATGAAGTCCGAGGCGCTGCCTGCGTATGGTTAGTTCGGCTGTCTGTCAATTAAGGGGCGGGCTGGTGGTTGTTTCTCCTGAGGGATTGGACAACGTGCACTGCAGCACAACCAGTAGCTGTGTTCCAGATGACTTGATTAGAATGTGCCGAGCAGCAGTCCCATGTGAGCAGGATTAGAATGTACCGAGCAGCAGTCCCATGAGGGCAGGATTAGAATGTGTCGAGCAGCAGTCCCATGAGGCCAGGATTAGAATGTGCCGAGCAGCAGTCCCATGTGGGCAGGATTAGAATGTGCCGAGCAGCAGTCCCATGTGGGCAGGATTAGAATGTGCCGAGCAGCAGTCCCATGTGGGCAGGATTAGAATGTGCCGAGCAGCAGTCCCATGAGGGCAGGATTAGAATGTGACGAGCAGCAGTCCCATGTGGGCAGGATTAGAATGTACCGAGCAGCAGTCCCATGTGGGCAGGATTAGAATGTGTCCCGAGCAGCAGTCCCATGAGGGCAGGATTAGAATGTGCCGAGCAGCAGTCCCATGTGAGCAGGATTAGAATGTGCCGAGCAGCAGTCCCATGTGGGCAGGATTAGAATGTACCGAGCAGCAGTCCCATGAGGGCAGGATTAGAATGTGCCGAGCAGCAGTCCCATGAGGGCAGGATTAGAATGTGCCGAGCAGCAGTCCCATGTGGGCAGGATTAGAATATACCGAGCAGCAGTCCCATGTGGGCAGGATTAGAATGTGCCGAGCAGCAGTCCCATGTGGGCAGGATTAGAATGTGTCGAGCAGCAGTCCCATGAGGGCAGGATTAGAATGTGCCGAGCAGCAGTCCCATGAGGGCAGGATTAGAATGTGCTGAGCAGCAGTCCCATGTGGGCAGGATTAGAATGTGCCGAGCAGCAGTCCCATGTGGGCAGGATTAGAATGTGCCGAGCAGCAGTCCCATGAGGGCAGGATTAGAATGTGCCGAGCAGCAGTCCCATGAGGGCAGGATTAGAATGTGCCGAGCAGCAGTCCCATGTGGGCAGGATTAGAATGTACCGAGCAGCAGTCCCATGAGGGCAGGATTAGAATGTGCCGAGCAGCAGTCCCATGTGGGCAGGATTAGAATGTACCGAGCAGCAGTCCCATGTGAGCAGGATTAGAATGTGCCGAGCAGCAGTCCCATGAGGGCAGGATTAGAATGTGCCGAGCAGCAGTCCCATGAGGGCAGGATTAGAATGTACCGAGCAGCAGTCCCATGAGGGCAGGATTAGAATGTACCGAGCAGCAGTCCCATGAGGGCAGGATTAGAATGTGCCGAGCAGCAGTCCCATGTGGGCAGGATTAGAATGTACCGAGCAGCAGTCCCATGAGGGCAGGATTAGAATGTGCCGAGCAGCAGTCCCATGTGGGCAGGATTAGAATGTACCGAGCAGCAGTCCCATGTGGGCAGGATTAGAATGTGTCCCGAGCAGCAGTCCCATGAGGGCAGGATTAGAATGTGCCGAGCAGCAGTCCCATGTGAGCAGGATTAGAATGTGCCGAGCAGCAGTCCCATGTGGGCAGGATTAGAATGTACCGAGCAGCAGTCCCATGTGAGCAGGATTAGAATGTGCCGAGCAGCAGTCCCATGAGGGCAGGATTAGAATGTGCCGAGCAGCAGTCCCATGAGGGCAGGATTAGAATGTGTCGAGCAGCAGTCCCATGAGGGCAGGATTAGAATGTACCGAGCAGCAGTCCCGTGAGGGCAGGATTAGAATGTGCCGAGCAGCAGTCCCGTGAGGGCAGGATTAGAATGTGCCGAGCAACAGTCCCATGTGGGCAGGATTAGAATGTGCCGAGCAGCAGTCCCATGAGGGCAGGATTAGAATGTGCCGAGCAGCAGTCCCATGAGGGCAGGATTAGAATGTGCCGAGCAGCAGTCCCATGAGGGCAGGATTAGAATGTGCCGAGCAGCAGTCCCATGAGGGCAGGATTAGAATGTGCCGAGCAGCAGTCCCATGAGGGCAGGATTAGAATGTGCCGAGCAGCAGTCCCATGAGGGCAGGATTAGAATGTGCCGAGCAACAGTCCCATGTGGGCAGGATTAGAATGTGCCGAGCAGCAGTCCCATGTGGGCAGGATTAGAATGTGTCGAGCAGCAGTCCCATGAGGGCAGGATTAGAATGTGCCGAGCAGCAGTCCCATGTGGGCAGGATTAGAATGTGCCGAGCAGCAGTCCCATGTGGGCAGGATTAGAATGTACCGAGCAGCAGTCCCATGAGGGCAGGATTGAAAAATAACCAAACCAAGGAAAAACGTGACTTTCTAGTTTCCTAAATCTCCAAATTGGAAGATACTAACTTTATGACCAAAATGTTCCTATTTACACTTTGCAGTAAATTTTGGCACTAGAATACGATGGGCCGTTTTCAACCAGAGAAGTTTGTTATTGGGTTCCGCTCCGCTTTAATGAAACGGGTGGTGTAATTAGATACCAGCAAGGGCTTCTGGTTGAATCCCTGGTCTGTTGACTACCGCTCTCCTAGTGTTTTGATTACAGTGTGCCTAATGAACACCACCCTGATTTTGATCCAACAAATTACCTACAACATTATGAAGAGGATTGGGATATTAAAGTTGACTGTTATTCTGACAGTTGGACATAAGTCCCTCAGCACATGGCCATGTCCGTGGGTGTCACGTTCCTGACCTGTTTTCCTTTGTTTTGTATTCATTTTAGTTGGTCAGGGCGTGAGTTGGGTGGGTTTGTCTATGTTTGTATTTCTATGTGGGGTTTTGTGTTCGGCCTGGTATGATTCTCAATTAGAGACAGGTGTGTATTGTTTGTCTCTAATTGAGAGTCATACAAAGGCAGCCAGGGTTTCACTGGTGTTTTGTGGGTGTTTGTTCCTGTGTCCTCACAGGACAGTTGAAGGTTAGTCACGTTTGTTGTTTTGTAGTTTGTAGTGTCTTGTTTGCTGTTTTTTCATTAAAAGATGGCTTATTTCCCTCAATCCGCATCTTGGTCCTATCCATGCTCCTTCTCGTCTAAGGGGGAGAACAACATTGACTGCCTTTACAGTGGGATAAAGTACAGGACTGTAAAGGAGAGGCCCCTGTCATCAGGTCTTCAGATATTACAAGACAGAGGTCAAAGCTGTTACCACAACAGCAGTTAAACTTGGCATCCTATCAACTCATTCACAGGCAGACAGAAACACTTTCCATTTTCCACATGATTTACGTTCCATTCGGAAAGTACTCAGACCCCTTGACATTGTCAACATTTAGTTACCTTACAGCCTTATTATAAAATGGATTTCATTAATTATTTATCTCCTCAATCTACACATAATAGGCCATAATGACAAATCTAAAAAAAGGTATTTAGAAAATTTAGCAAATGTTTAAAAAAACAGAAATACCTTATTTACATAAGAATTCAGACCCTTTGCTATGAGACCTGAAATTGAGCTCAGGTTCATCCTGTTTCCATGGATCATTCTTGAGATGTTTCTACGAATTGATTGGAGTCCACCTGTGGTAAATTCAATTGATTGGACATTATATGGAAATGCACACACCTGTCTATATAAGGTCCCACAGTTGACAGGGAATTTCAGAGCAAAAACCAATCCATGAGGTCGAAGGAATTGTCTGCAGAGCTCGGAGACAGGACTGTGTCAAGGCACAGATCTGGTGAAGGGTACCAAAATATTTCTGCAGCATTGAAGGTCCCTAAGAACACAGTGGCCTCCATCATTCCACCAAGACTCTTCCTAGAGCTGGCCGGCCGGCCAAACTGAGCAATAGGGGGAGAAGGGCCTTGGTCAGGGAGGTGACCAAGAACCCGATGGTCACTCTGACAGAGATCCAGAGTTCCTCTGTGGAGATGGGAGAACCTTCCAGAAAGACAACAATCTCTGCAGCACTCCACCAATCACGTCTTTATGGTGGAGTGGCCAGACGGAAGCCACTCCTCAGTAAAAGCCACATGACAGCCCGCTTGGAGTTTGCCAAAAGGCACCTAAAGGACTCTCAGACCATGAGAAACAAGATTCTCTGGTCTGATGAAACCAAGATTGAACTCTTTGGCCTGAATGCCAAGGGTCACGTCTGGAGGAAATATGGCACCATCCCTACGGTGAAGCATGATGGTGGCAGCATCACGCTGAGGGGATGTTTTTCATCTGCAAGAACTGGTACTAGTCAGGATCGAGGGAAAGATTAACGAAGCAAAGTAGAGAGAGATCTTTGATGAAAACCTGCTCCAGTGTGCTCAGGACCTCAGACTGGGGCAAAGGTCACCTTCCAACAGGACAACGACCCTAAGCACACAGCCAAGACAATGCAGGAGTGGCTTCGGGACAAGTCTCTGAATGTCCTTGAGTGGTCAAGCCAGAGCTCAGACTACAACCCGATCGAACATCTCTGAAGAGACCTGAAAATAGCTGAGCAGCAACACTCCCCAACCAACCTGACAGAGCTTGAGAGGATCTGCAGAGAAGAATGGGAGAAACTCCCCAAATACAGGTGTCCCAAGCCTGTAGCGTCATAACCAAGAAGACTCGAGGTTGTAATCGCTGCCAAAGCTGCTTCAACAAAGTACTGAGTAATGGGTGTGAATACTTATTTAAATGTGATATATCTGTTTTTTATTTGTAATACATTTGCAAAAATGTCTTAACCTGTTTTGACGTGGTCATTATGGGCTTTGTGTGAAGATGGATGAGGAGAAAACAACAATTTCATCCATTTTACAATATGGCTGTAATGTACCAAAATGTGGAAAAAGTCAAGGGGCCTAAATCCTTTCCGAATGCACTGTATATCAGTCTTCAAATTGCGTGGCTGATGTGAAGTGTTTCACTCCTAAACATTGATCACTGGCGTCAGGCCATCTAGTGTATTCAGCTGTAACTTGTCCTGACTCTTCCAAAGGCTTGGCTAGTCCCCAGCTCCCCAAGACACTTGTTCCAACAGCTGCAGCTGAAGGGAGGGTGTGGGATTCACGGTTTTATTCATGTTCTCCGTTATGGACTTTCCTTTTCTTGTCCTTGACTTTGTCTTCCTACAATCTGTGCTGTTTACATTTGTAGTCTGTGTCAAGTTATTACTATAGATGATCAATCGGGGGGCTTGTCCATTATTGGACAAAATGTGTGAGTTAAGAAGACCTGACTTTTTTGTTACGACCCTTTGAGAGAGAGAGAGAGAGAGAGAGAGAGAGAGAGAGAGAGAGAGAGCGAGAGAGAGAGAGAGAGAGAGAGAGAGAGAGAGAGAGAGAGAGAGAGAGAGAGAGAGAGAGGGAGAGAGAGAGAGAGAGAGAGAGAGAGAGAGAGAGAGAGAGAGAGAGAGAGAGAGAGCTTGGAAGAACTCTGTTTAGTCTATAACAGTTCAGTATAACGTTCAACATTGTTCAACATTTGACATTTAAAACGACATATTTGAAAGTCTTCAAATGAAGCTGTCCAATAAGAAGCAGGTATTTGACTGGTCCGTCTAATGGCCATATCATGTATAAGTCGGTTTCTTATATATCCTCAGGTGCACGTCTCAAGTGGCAGCAGATCTGCCACCAAGCAATAAAGCAATGCTGTGTGGAAGCGGGATGTATTTCTGGCACACTGGTTTCTGAACATGGCCATATTGGGCTTGTAAATGATCTGTCGCTTGTTGATCTGTTGCAAACTCTGGCAGAAAATGGAACTACTTCTTGTAAATCTACCATTTATGCCTCTTACTCTGTCCAAAGATCTGTAATGCACAATACAGTAGCTCCCCATTTGGTCAAAGTGTTTATCCTCGTAAAGAGATTAATATTAAATGTACCCCTCCATTGAATTCACTGTGCTGAAAAGTGAAGACCTCATCACTTATACTCTGGACCACAGAGAGATCCGATACAGGCCAGCACATTATTTGGACCTTATTAGTCGACCACAAGGCCCTTACATTGCTGACGTTGGCCACCATAATAGATGTACAGTTCGAGGGAACCATGCCACAGCATGTGACATTTCACATCCAGATTTAGATTTTTACTGTGTGTGACATTTTAATGGCTTGAATCATGTTACAAATCTCTATGTCAGCTAAGGCATTGGGGTGTCTCAGGCAAACTCCTGTCTGTGTTGATTAAAAAGGGCTGTTAAACAGAGTACATTTTGGGTGTTTAACTTGGTCGTTAATTAAAACTATTCATCTCAAGAGGTTGAATGAAATAAAAACTATTCTTGGTAAGTGTCAGTAAAGTGTCAACAAAGTAAGAGGTGTGATCATTACAGGGTTGAGTTTTTTTATCCTAAATCAGCCATGAATCCCCTCGTGACAGGTGGAATGAAAACCTATTGTGTTCAACAGGGAGGGGAAATTAAATGCAAGTTTAAATTTGTTTTGAAAGTGTTAATAGATTTGTGCTATATCTATCTATGGGTAACAGGGTTGACGTGTTATGCTCGAGGTGCTCAGTTTTCCACCACAAAACACCAGAAAATGGCCAAAAAAGACGAGAACCAGCTCACCTGCTTTTACACTACGAGTTGACTGTCAGATGTTCCATGTTTCTCTTGAAAACATCATTTAAGAAAATATATATTTTCAACATATTAAAATGACACTTCAGTTCACGTTCACCTTACAATGAGATACAAACAGAAATTAATTACTAATCATATGAAATAAATAATAATATTCATAAATGAATTAACATAACTAGGGCTTTACAATGATGGTAAAAACTTTAAGAAATGTTGGGGTTAAATGGGTTTAAATCCTCCTTGAAAGTTGGATAAACATAACGACTACTTTGCGAACACAGACAGTCGTTTAAAGCATCCTTAAAATGTTTTGGATTAAGAGTTACTGTCTGATCCTCATAACGTCCTGCCAACATATGTCAAATATTTACAATGACAGTTTTAATGCTTAATGACATTTGGCAGTTAACAGATGTCTCGTCCCCCCCCTTAATTGTTGTTAGTCATATATCATGTAAGACCTTTGCACATTTAAAATAACTTGAATGACATAAACTCTTAGTCTGCATGGTGCGAATGTTCTCTTAATCCACAAACACTCCAAGTAAATAGCGTCTGTCTATTAACAGTGATATCAGAGGCAGAAATCGGCTGTGTGGAAACGCTGGGAGATATACTAAACAATAAACCTTGGCTGCAGTGAAGACGAGCACAGTCCAAGAAATGAAAAGACCTCGACGGGGTTCCTCCAGATGGTCAGCCCAGCCTCTTGCTCAACTAGTCCATCCAGCTTCTCCTCCTATGGGGCTTCTTGTACTGATGTGTTGGCCACTGCAGCTGGATAAAAAAACAGGGTGTATTCAGTGAGGTGAAATGTTCTGAATACAGCTGATAGAAATGTATTGACTAGAGCCGACACAATTCCCTATTCTACCTGACAGACAGTCATATCTGTTCTACACAATACATGTCTATGTGAACGTTCTGTAAGGTTTCACCCTGTTGAACATTCATTTAGCCGCACCATAATAGACACAAAGACTATTTAAATGCTGAGGTTTGAAAACAGAAAAGATATGATACACACTGAAGGCTGTGAATGAAATGCCTGACTTGAAAAAAAAAAAGATCTTGCTAAATGACATGCGTTTAGAAATTATTTAAATGTCTCTGCTAAAGGTGGATCCTTCAGAAGTTGCTTTCTTAACAAAAAAGGGATTTAAATGTAAAGGAATCTGTTACTTTATTGTAACTATACCCTATTAGTTCTATATCAGTTGTATTGAAGCCAGCTCAGCTGCTAAGTGTTTTACTTCAGTGAAATATAAAAGTTTAAGGCAGCTTTCTTGCTGTCAGCAATATGAGTGGAGAATATTATTGAAATACTGTACTGGTGTCATGTTATAATCCTAAGAAGTCTTAACAATCCTACTGGACCGTTTTAGCCAACTGAAATGTGAGACTAATAAAAGCGTCTCCAGCCTCTTCAAAACATCATAATGTAGATGAATAACGTTAGATTTAAACGTTTTATGAGCTGTAATTGAAAGCCTATATTTATTTTTTTATTTATTTTTATTTTACCAGGTAAGTTGACTGAGAACACATTCTCATTTGCAGCAACGACCTGGGGAATAGTTACAGGGGAGAGGAGGGGGATGAATGAGCCAATTGTAAACTGGGGATTATTAGGTGACCATGACCATATGTGTCTGTTCTAGTTTTGAAACAGTCAATATGGTTTCACCAGGGTGATAAATCAAACCGAGCACAGCACGAGGTCAAGTCCGTCCCAAGCATGAGGTGAAGAGAGAGCTCAGATGTTTTTATAAGCAAAATAATATAAGAAAAATAATGGGTAAATATAAATATATCAAGTGATTGATAAAGATTAGTGCCACATAAAATCTAAGTAAATAAGGTCAGATTAGATTTCATTTAAACTATTTTAGTGGTAGTGGGGCAATATGGACTCAGTCCATTACAGTATTTGAGGGACATTGGTAGTAACATTGGAATCAATTTGATGAATCAACCTTTTGACATTGTCCAAAACTATTAATAATGACATTTCTCATTTGTGTAAATTCAGTGAAATTCAATTCAGACCAATATTCCACGAAGAAGTCATATAATGGCAGTGTGACGCTCCTGGAAGTAGGTGACGCAGGGGATACACAGACACACAGGTCTGGGGGAGTGTCTCTCATCCAATCCATTTCCTTCACCAGACTGGTCCATAATTAACTTCTGCTTGGTTGGCACTTCCAACCAGATATAAAGAGGCTGAGGACCCAGTATCCATAAGTCAGATCCCTTCTTCCTCTGTGGTAAGACGCTCTCCACATCTTTAGAGTTGTACATTTGTCACATCTTTGAGTTCAGAATCTGAGGCAGTAGCTAACTACACTGTTTGAATTAAGTTCTGCATTTTATTTTTTACTTGTCTCATGTAAGATTTTATAATATGCAATCAAGTGTCATTGATTTAAAATGTTAGTTTAAAAGAAAAAAGTGTTTAACTTGAAATGTGTTTTACTTAAAATCTGTACCTTTTATCTGTGGTTAAAAGTGTTTCTCCTGCACTTGTTTGTAAGTTGAGGTGTTGGTCAAGAATTTAAGTGGGTTTTCAGGGGTATTTATTTGAATTCTTGACATAATTGGTAGTAAAGTGAGTTGCCATTATGAAAATGTAATTGACCAGTTGCACCTGTAGTTGAATTGAAAGTGGCCTTATTGAGTTGAATGATGCCATTCAAAATGTTTTCTAGCTCTTCAGGGGCTAAATGACAGGGCTTTCGATTTGTGCATCATATTCACAACAACCTAATGTTTCACAGGTTCCTCCGAGAAGTACAAATTCATCTGTAGGAGGGGAAACACAAGGTGAGGAATGGTTTGAGTCGATATAAAAAGTGCTGAAAATATTCTGTGAGATACCTTTCACCTTACTCTGTTGACTGTGGAGGAAGCACCACAGAATCAATCGTGTGTCTTGTTTCATCTCTTTCCTAGTGATCCGTCACCATGAGTATCAATCACGTGTCTTGTTTCATATCTTTCCTAGTAATCCGTCAACATGAGTATCAATCACGTGTCTTGTTTCATATCTTTCCTAGTAATCCGTCAACATGAGTATCAATCACGTGTCTTGTTTCATATCTTTCCTAGTAATCCGTCAACATGAGTATCAATCACGTGTCTTGTTTCATATCTTTCCTAGTAATCCGTCAACATGAGTATCAATCACGTGTCTTGTTTCCTATCTTTCCTAGTAATCCGTCACCATGAGTACGGACGCTGAGATGCAGATCTACGGCAAGGCTGCCATATACCTCCGTAAGCCTGAGAAGGAGAGGATGGAGGCACAAGCCGCACCCTTTGACTCAAAGAACGCTTGTTATGTGTCAGACGTCAAAGAGCTGTACCTTAAGGGTTTGGTGACTGACAGGGCCGACGGAAAGTGTACTGTGACAGTCACCAATCCTGACGGCTCCAAGCAGGTAAGGCTGATTTGAAAAGTATTCAAGTTCAACTTTGTACAATTACTTTATTTCTTGAAAAAAATCATCAACATGAAAAATAAAAAATCAGTAACAAAATAGATTAAAAATCATTCATTTGTTTTTTTGTAATTAGAATATAACATTCAAACATCATTTTTATTGCTGCTATTTAAAAATTGCATCGATTTTTTTTCTCTCACAAATATAAGTAAAGAATCACTACGTACTCTGCGTACACCAATCATTAGGAACACCTTACCCATATTAAGTAATAACAGCCTCAATTCGTTGGGGCGTGGACTCTACAAGGCATCGAAAGTGTTCCACAGGGATGCTGGCCCATATTGACTCCAATGCTTCCCACAAATTTGCTGGATGTCTTTAGGCTGGTAAAATATTATTGATGCACAGGGGAAACTGTTGAGCGTGAAAAAAACTAGCAGCGCTGCAGTTCTTGACTCAATCCGGTCCGCCTGACACCTACTACCATACCCTGTTCAATGGCACCTACTACCATACCCCGTTCAATGGCACCTACTACCATACCCCGTTCAAAGGCACCTACTACCATACCCCGTTCAATGGCACCTACTACCATACCCCGTTCAAAGGCACCTACTACCATACCCCGTTCAATGGCACCTTCTACCATACCCCGTTCAATGGCACCTTCTACCATACCCCGTTCAATGGCACCTACTACCATACCCCGTTCAAAGGCACCTACTACCATACATTATTAAGGGATCATATATTTCACCTGGATTCACCTGGTCAGTCTATGTCCTGGATGGGAAGCTGGCGTCCCACACCCCCATCAAAGTTCTCCATCCCTGGTCTATGTCATGGAAAGAGCAGGTGTTCTTCATGTTTTGTATACTCAGTATATGTGCCAGTGGGTGATAAAGTAGTGGGATTCAATGGAGGGACGCATTTAAAAAAAAGATTGAACTTGTATTTAATGAGCAAAAAGCATTCAGTCAAGTCCAGTTTGATCTGTGTGTCATGTAGATTTCTGACTGTTTCAGGAAGGAAAAGAGTTCAAAGAGGCAGACGTCTACCAGATGAACCCCCCTAAATACGACAAGATTGAGGACATGGCCATGATGACCTACCTGAATGAAGCCTCTGTGTTGTATAACCTCAAAGAGCGTTATGCAGCATGGATGATCTATGTAAGAAACCTGCATAAACATACACAATTACATGAACATAAAATAATACATACATACTTACAGTACAACACATTAACACATACAGTACTACACATTAACACATACAGTACTACACATTAACACATACAGTACTACACATTAACACATACAGAACTACACATTAACACATACAGTACTACACATTAACACATACAGTACTACACATACCAATACTGCAGACCCACATAACCAAAGTACACCCACATCCTCACGTGAATCCAGGTCAAAGTCAATCAGATTTAGTTAATCCCCTAATTTAATTTGATCACTTTCATCCAGACCTACTCTGGGCTGTTCTGTGCCACGGTGAACCCCTACAAGTGGCTCCCCGTGTACGACATGGAGGTTGTTAACGCCTACAGAGGGAAGAAGAGGATGGAGGCTCCACCCCATATCTTCTCCGTCTCTGACAACGCCTTCCAGTTCATGCAGATCGGTACGAGCTCTCATGGATGGATGGATGGATGGATGGATGGATGGATGGATGGATGGATGGATGGATGGATGGATGGATGGATGGAAGTAAAAATATGCTTTAGAGAGGTACACACTTAAAACAAATGGTTCTATTTAGGGTTATTTGGCTTGTAACCATAGCGGATCCCTATTTGGTGCTATGTAGAACCCTTACTTGAAGGTTCCATAAAGAACCATGCTCGTACGGTTCTAAATGGAACCTTTATGGTGCTACAAAGGCCTTTCCTGTGGGGTCGTGGCCAGTGTCAGTCATTATCAATTATCATTATGGTTCCACATAGAACCATCACCCTTCCCATAGAACCACATCCAAACACCCTCAGGGGTCGTGGCCAGCGTCAGTCATTATCAAAGGTAAACCTGGAGCAATTGAAATCTTTTCAGCGCAAAGATGCAAACTAGCAACCTTTTGGGTTACTGGATCAACGCTCTAACCACTAGGCTCATTGTGATGGCAGTACGCAACAGATTAGATAAACTGGAATGACTGTCTCACAGTTGAACAAAAATTAGCTGTGAGAAAACCACACCCCAAAATATTCTAATGAGCCGCCGCCCCCATATTTTAATTATCACTAAAAGAGGAAAGAACCTTTTTCTCAACTGCAAAGAACCATTGAAGAGCTCAAAGGGTTCTCTGAGTCATTATGGTTCCACATAGAACCATCACCCTTCCCAAAGAACCCTTGAGGAACCCTGTTTTCTAAGTGTGTATCTAGTGTTTTCTAGTCTAGGTCAAGAACAGTTTGATGGGAATATCTGACTTCACTGGCCTTGAATGGAGAATGTTCCATACTGAAATTCATGATGATGCTATGAATGCTATAATGTACCCATAATGCTGCTTGGGTATGTTAATAAGCAATATGTATTTTGGTTACAGATAACGAGAACCAGTCCGTCCTGATTACGTAAGTTGTTTACTAAAATGTCACTTGACAAATGGTTTCTATGGTATTATGTTTGGTCACTTGGTGTGAAGAACATACATGACATTATGAATGGATTAGGCAGTGTGTCATAATGATTCGATGAGTAGGAATATTTGTTAATAATTTATGTTAGAAAACAGGTCAACAGTGTATTGTTCGATGCTATTTCTTAGTGAAAGCCAATTTTGCACTCAAACATGTAACTAAAACCCCTCTTTCTCTGTCACATAAACAAGTGGAGAATCCGGTGCAGGAAAGACTGTCAACACCAAGCGTGTCATCCAGTACTTTGCCACCATTGCAGTGTCTGGTGCCAAGAAGGAAGTAGACCCCAACAAAATGCAGGTAGGTTGTGCTTATGTTTCTCTTTTTAACACATTTCAGTTTGGTTGGGTGTCAAAACCTGTTTCAAGGAAAATGAATGTTCAAAAAAATCTAGAAAAACAAACTTGACCACTTTACCAGTTTCTGAGCAACTTTTCTTTGTCTCGATCAGGGGTCTCTTGAGGATCAGATCATTGCTGCTAACCCTCTGCTGGAGGCTTACGGTAATGCCAAGACAGTGAGGAATGACAACTCATCTCGCTTTGTAAGTATAAAGGGCACACTGTGGAAGTTATCTTATATTGTAAACATTTATTTCAGTAGTTCTCTAGTTCTCTAGTTTCAGTAATTCTCCACAAACTGTAACATCTAACGGGGTCTATCAAAGTAAGATGTTACATTTATTTAGTTGACCTTTCTCTAACCTCCATGCTCTACTACAGGGTAAATTCATCAGGATTCACTTCCAAGGTGGTAAACTGGCTAAAGCTGACATTGAGACCTGTGAGTTGGTTTTCCTTGTTTCTCAATGCTTTTCTAAATTCACTGAGATCATTTTTTGGAGATCATATCATCACATTGAATTGTCTCTCTCTCTCTCTCTCTCTCTCTCTCTCTCTCTCTCTCTCTCTCTCTCTCTCTCTCTCTCTCTCTCTCTCTCTCTCTCTCTCTCTCTCTCTCTCTCTCTCTCTCTCTCTCTCTCTCTCTCTCTCTCTCTCTCTCTCTCTCTCTCTCTCTCTCTCTCTCTCTCTCTCTCTCTCTCTCTCTCTCTCTCTCTCTCTCTCTCTCTCTCTCTCGGTCTCTCTCTCTCGGTCTCTCTCTCTCTCGGTCTCTCTGTCTCGGTCTCTCTGTCTCCCAGACCTGCTGGAGAAGTCCAGAGTGTCCTTCCAGCTGCCCGATGAGAGAGGCTACCACATCTTCTTCCAGATGATGACCAACCACAAACCTGAGATTGTTGGTAGGTCAAAGCAGAGGTTCAGGAGAAATTATTCCCACCTCCATCTGTGGAATTTGTAAAAAAAAAAAAAAAGAAAAAAAAAGACTATTACAATGAGTACATCCAAGGTAACAAGACATCTGGACACTGTGCTGCATCAGTCCGGGAGACTTATATGATGCTATTTATTATATACTACATGTATCCTTGAGTCCCACGTATTGAGTAAAGGAGGGAGAGATACTGTGAAGGTAGGACAGAAGAATTCTGAGAGATTTAACTGACAAGTCATTCTGTTGTCCACAGAAATGTCACTCATCACCACCAACCCCTACGACTTCCCCATGTGCAGCCAGGGCCAGATCACTGTGGCCAGCATCAACGACAAGGAAGAGCTGGATGCCACAGACGTGAGTTATACAAAGGGTTAACCAAACTCTACATATGGAATGGGTAGGACCACCATACACACTGAATACATTGTGCAATTCCAACTTAAATGCCTTGTGTTAGTGAGGCATGTACCTCAAGGCACTCTTCTTGCCTTCACACTTCACCGTGAGGCACATACATGTAAAACATCACACAAGAGAGTGCCACTAAGTGCCCCTGTGGAACAATGTAAAACTCCTTTTGTGCTGCCGTCTACTAGTGTGTTGGCCAAGCGTAATCACGTGGAGCTGAGAAGCCAGTGAAATCTATCCATCCCATTTGTTCTGGAGTGAGCTGGAACTGAGCAAATCTGCTGTTCACTTCATCACTGGTGTTCTTCCTCTCTAATGCCAGGATGCCATTACAATCCTGGGCTTCACTAATGAGGAGAAGGTGGGCATCTACAAGCTGACAGGAGCTGTACTGCACCACGGAAACTTGAAATTCAAGCAGAAGCAGCGTGAGGAGCAGGCCGAGCCAGACGGCACAGAGGGTGAGTCCCACTCATAGATATACAATAAGTAGAGCTTTAGTCCCATTCCCAGTCCCCAGCATAGAAATAGAACATGTAAAACAGACAGTGCCACATGAAAGTCAGGTAGGAGATCATTTTTGGAGACCAAATTCCAACCTCCATAAATGATTTGAAATGGATGTGGGTGAAAATCAAAACCTTAATCCACAAAAGAGTTAATCAAACTGTTTTGTCAGTGTGACATCAGAAACATCTGGTGTGCCTGAGTCTGTTGTTGTTGGTTTTCTCTCCAGTGGCTGATAAAATCGCCTACCTGCTGGGCCTGAACTCAGCTGAGATGCTGAAGGCTCTGTGCTACCCCAGAGTGAAGGTCGGCAACGAGTACGTGACCAAGGGACAGACTGTACCTCAGGTAAGGCAGTCAAACACAGCATCTACCGTTTCCTCACCACCGCAATTATTTTGGGGACGAGTGCATAGCTTTTTTTTGAATAGTGATGATGTTTTTCCCCCCAAAGCTCTCATCACCTCATCTCTAGACACGGTCAACATCTCATGTATTCATTGGAGGTATAATCATTGCAGGTTAATAACTCAGTCTCAGCCCTGGCTAAGTCCATCTATGAGAGGATGTTCTTGTGGATGGTCATCCGTATCAACGAGATGTTGGACACCAAGAATCCAAGGCAGTTCTATATCGGTGTTTTGGACATTGCCGGGTTTGAGATCTTTGACGTGAGTATGAGACCAGAACAAGACAATGAGTTGTGATTGAGAGGGATTACAGCCTTGTACGATGATAAAATGATCCCTTCTGAAAATCCATCAACAGTACAACAGCATGGAGCAGCTGTGCATCAACTTCACCAATGAGAAACTGCAACAGTTTTTCAACCACACCATGTTCGTCCTGGAACAAGAGGAGTACAAGAAGGAGGGAATCGTCTGGGCCTTCATTGACTTCGGCATGGACTTGGCTGCCTGCATTGAGCTTATTGAGAAGGTAAACTGTCTGAGGATTATAATGGAGCACAACAGCAAAGCTCATAGGGAGCGCTGTGTGAGATATTATCACTGGGGTTTAACATATTTCACTGCTGATAACTCAATATGTTTCCTATTATTTGCCCCTAAGTGAATATAATCCTATAATAGCATGTTTTCTAAAGGAATGAATGTGATCCTAAATGTAAATATCCCTAATTTGATATACATTTCTTTTCATAAAGCCATTGGGTATCTTCTCCATCCTTGAAGAGGAATGCATGTTCCCCAAGTCTTCAGACACTACCTTCAAGGACAAGCTGTACTCCCAGCATCTTGGCAAAACCAAGGCGTTTGAGAAGCCCAAGCCAGCCAAAGGCAAGGCAGAGGCCCACTTCTCCCTGGTGCACTACGCCGGTACTGTGGACTACAACATCACTGGCTGGCTGGAGAAGAACAAGGACCCCCTGAACGATTCAGTTATTCAGCTGTACGGGAAGTCCTCAGTCAAACTGTTGGTTGCCCTGTACCCTGCTGCTCCACCTGAGGGTAAGACTAGCATCACGTCAAAAGATTTATTTAAGCACTAATTACAACTCAGACCCCCCATTTTCTTTAAAGTCTTTTAATTGATCACAATTTCTCAGGTTAATTCACTGGGTACATTTAATTGGTGTTATCTCATTGGCACCATTTGCGTTAAGATGAGTGTGAAGTTAACCCCAGATTGTCTCATTTCTAATTAGTGTGTTCGCTGAAGACAACACCACTCTAGATTTCTTACATACTCTTATTGTTATTCTATTTATTCCTCCCGCTACAGGAAATGGACTTGTCTGGTTATCTTTTACTTTGCCCTTTTGAACAGATAATACCAAGAAGGGAGGCAAGAAGAAGGGTGGTTCCATGCAGACTGTGTCCTCCCAGTTCAGGGTGAGCTTCTGAAATGTGTATATTCAGTCCTTCAAAAGGTGCCTTGATTATCGTGAATGATTTCTGAGAAAATGCTTTTATAACCCTCTTACAGGAGAACTTACATAAGCTGATGACCAACTTGAGGAGCACTCATCCTCACTTTGTGCGCTGCCTGATCCCCAACGAGTCAAAGACTCCAGGTACAATACATGTCGAGTTAAATATGACATCTTACCAGTTCAGTATCAGTAATCTTAACGAACTAATCTTTAACCTGTTTAGGAGTACTGAAAGAGACTTGGTTTGTTTTTACCAGGTCTGATGGAGAACTTCCTGGTTATCCACCAGCTCAGGTGTAATGGTGTTCTGGAGGGGATCAGGATCTGCAGGAAGGGCTTCCCCAGCAGAATCATCTATGCTGACTTCAAGCAGAGGTACACAACACACAAACACTAATAAACACATGCGAGCATGGACATACACACACACACAGATCTGTTCCAAGGGTTGTAACAGCATCAGAGTAGTCTTACCTTTTACGTAATATAACCAACCTATTACAACTTAACAGATTGTTTAAACATTTTCCTCATTCAGGTACAAAGTACTGAATGCCAGTGTCATCCCCGAGGGCCAGTTCATGGACAACAAGAAGGCTTCTGAGAAGCTGCTTGGGTCCATTGATGTGAATCACGATGATTACAAGTTTGGACACACCAAGGTCAGTCACATACACCCTGCAGAAGCTGACAACAAAACTTCAGTGATCATTTAAACGCTAACCAATCAACATCTCTCCAGTTGGTCTATACAACCTTTTTTCTTTCTTTTCTTAATTTAAAGTGGCAATCAGCAGTTGAAACAATTATAAAGTGTCCTCCCCGCCCCGGTTTTGGTAAAAAGCTGAGGGATGTGGCTGGAGAAATGTAACCACTCTCAAATCCATAGACTGAGCTATGGATGTAAGGACTGACCATCCATGATATCAAATGTATAGTTCTAACCATGTTTTTAGGCTATATAGTGTTTGTTTACATTTACTTCGTTTAAAACCAGCAGAGTAAAACAAGCTCATTTTTGGGGGTTCTGATGGGGTACGACAGTTGAACAAAGCTCATGAGGCATTTATCAGTTATATTCTTCAAGAATCAATGGGTACATCTACTTCAAGGGCGGCAGCGTAGCCTAGTGGTTGGACTAGTAACCACAAGGTTGCAACTTCAAATCCCCGAGCTGACAAGGTACAGCTCGTTCTGCCCCTGAACAAGGCAGTTAACCCACAAATAAGAATCTGTTCTTTAACTGACTTGCCTAGTTAAATAAAGATAAAATAAAAACAATAATTTATATGTCCCCAAAGTAGATGTGTAAACTGCAGAGTGCCCCTTTAAGTAATGTAAAACCTGTAAAAACATTGTGGTGTTGTTTTATTCAAAGTCGTACATCACAAGCATAGAGGAGAAAGTCAACTCATTGTCATGTGCATTGTGTTGGAGTGTGATGGACGCAGTTATCTGTATCTGTGTTCATTAACTCTCTACGACTGTACAATAACAAGTTAGAGACAATCTATCACGTGGTTTGTTTGTAAGCATTGCAACGTTTATGTTGTTCAAATGAATCCAGTGGTGTTGTTCCTCTTCTTATGATTCAACCCCGTTCTATCCGCCACCATCTCACTGTGGTTTCATAATGGACCGTGTTGACCTGTGTCTCAGGTGTTCTTCAAAGCCGGTCTGCTGGGTGTCCTGGAGGAGATGAGAGATGAGAAGCTGGCCTCTCTGGTCGGCATGGTCCAGGCTCTCAGCCGTGGATTCCTCATGAGGAGAGAGTTCACCAAGATGATGGAGAGGAGGTGAGGAAGAGTAGGCATCTTGGCAAAGCTTTCTGTCAACCAGCTGTGTCTAATGCATTATGAATACATAGTGTATATGACGTGAGTTGATCAGAATGAGGAAGTACGTCTTATAATGTTCTATTAAAGCTGTAGTTTGGGATTTGGAAAGCTGTTGAATTGTCATTTAAATGTGCGATATTTACCCATTCATTGTTGAAGAATATAAAATGCCTCATGAGCTTAGCATGAGCTGTCAATCCTCACATCTAAAGAGCTGTCTATGAATTCAAGAGGGGTTACTTTTCCCTAGCGCCATTCCTCAGCTGTACACAAAAGTGTCGGGGGTGGCTCCGTTTTGAGGTTCTTTGAATACCAGAATGGAGCTTCATTAAACATGTCACTCACCATGCCACTCTGTCCTTTCTGTCGACCAGAGATTCCGTCTTCTCCATCCAGTACAACATCCGTTCATTCATGAATGTTAAAACCTGGCCATGGATGAAGTTGTACTTCAAGATCAAGCCCCTGCTGCAGAGCGCTGAGACCGAGAAGGAGCTGGCCAACATGAAGGAGAACTATGAGAAGATGCAGACAGACCTGGCCAAGGCTCTGGCCAAGAAGAAGGAGCTGGAGGAGAAGATGGTGTCTCTGCTGCAGGAGAGGTCCGACCTGGCGCTCCAAGTCACATCTGTGAGTGAGCGACGACCGTCACGACGGCACATTTACACACACATGATCACAGACACGAACACGAACAAACACACACACACAATCACACTGTGACGTATGTGGCTAAGTCACGTATTTATATTGCCTGTGTTACCTAGGCTATCGATATTTCATGTATTTCTATTGATTTACCCTGACCTCTTTGACGAAACTACGTCCGTCTGCTGATACACAAAGTGAAACTGCAGGTTTTTTTCTGCTGTTCTGAAAACCAGGATTCAGAGAATCTGAACGATGCTGAGGAAAGGTGTGAGGGGCTCATCAAGAGCAAGATCCAGCTGGAGGCCAAACTCAAAGAGACGACCGAGAGGCTGGAGGATGAGGAGGAGATGAATGCTGAGTTGACAGCCAAGAAGAGGAAGCTGGAGGACGAGTGCTCTGAGCTGAAGAAGGACATTGATGACCTGGAGCTCACCTTGGCCAAAGTGGAGAAGGAGAAGCACGCCACTGAAAACAAGGTCTCGTAGACAGTCTAACAAAACAATCATCCAAACAATAACCAACTCAAAACGTAGCTAAACAGAAATTTAATTCAAGTTGTTTTGTGGCTGCAGGGAAAATCAAGACAGTAAATAGTGGAATGTCAGTTTCGGGGTACTCCCCACATCCGTTGCATGTTCTGCTCCCCCCTCGTTTATGACTTCCCCTTAGTACACTGGCATGGAGTACACTGCCATCTAGTGTTGAATCTATAGTACAGTATTTGTTGACATTAATCTGAATTAAATGAATGAAATATATATCTAAATCAATCTCTCCTTTATGGTGATGTGACCAATGATTTAATTTTGGCTGTGTCTGTTTTCAGGTTAAAAACCTGACAGAGGAGATGGCGTCTATGGATGAGAGTGTTGCCAAGCTGACCAAAGAGAAGAAAGCCCTCCAAGAGGCCCACCAGCAGACACTGGACGACCTGCAGTCAGAGGAGGACAAAGTCAACACTCTAACCAAGTCCAAGACCAAGCTGGAACAGCAAGTGGACGACGTGAGTGGAGTTTGACATTTTGGCCATAATAAGATTATATTATCTTCAGTAATTTAGATTTGACCAACACATGTCTGTTTATATCTTGTAGCTTGAGGGTTCTCTGGTGCAAGAGAAGAAGCTCCGTATGGACCTTGAGAGATCCAAGAGAAAGCTGGAGGGAGATCTGAAACTGGCCCAGGAGTCCATAATGGACCTGGAGAATGACAAGCAGCAGTCTGATGAGAAAATCAAGAAGTAAACACAAACAAATGAGAACAGTATTACTGCCATATTGATCATAACGGTTGTTCTTGACATATTATTGTAATTATGAATTAGCATTTGCATGTGATTCTTAAAAGCAAAGTGATTGGTATGATATTCTCCCTTTACACTATCAAACCAAAACCAACTCTGCAATCGATGTGTTTGTGTTTCTTAGGAAGGACTTTGAGACCACCCAGCTCCTCAGCAAGATAGAGGATGAGCAGTCTCTGGGAGCTCAGCTACAGAAGAAGATCAAGGAACTCCAGGTAAAATAGGATCTAAGCTCCAGTACAGGAAAGAACCCACCTGAATCATTTCCTTGAAACATGTATTCTGATAGCACACATTCTTCCTGGTGGCTTCTGATGGCTCAGTAAGTTGTAAGATAGTACTTCTTACAATTGGGGTTTTGGTTGCAACATGGGACAATGTCTACTTAATATATTAGTGTAACTGACTTTGTAATTAATACAGTTATGTAAAATATACAAACTCTTATTCTGTTGTGTTTCAACTGTATTGTAGTGTTCACCCCTCCCTGCTCCTGCCCCCTGTTTTAGGCCCGTATTGAGGAGCTGGAGGAGGAAATTGAGGCTGAGCGTGCTGCCAGGGCCAAGGTTGAGAAGCAGAGGGCCGATCTCTCCAGGGAACTTGAGGAGATCAGCGAGAGGCTGGAGGAGGCCGGAGGCGCCACTGCTGCTCAGATTGAGATGAACAAGAAGCGCGAGGCTGAGTTCCAGAAGCTGCGTCGTGATCTGGAAGAGTCCACCTTGCAGCACGAGGCCACAGCCGCCGCTCTGCGCAAGAAGCAGGCCGACAGTGTGGCTGAGCTCGGGGAGCAGATCGACAACCTGCAGCGTGTCAAGCAGAAGCTGGAGAAGGAGAAGAGTGAGTACAAGATGGAGATTGATGACCTCTCCAGCAACATGGAGGCTGTCGCCAAGGCTAAGGTGAGTAGTGATGTTTTAGTCAAGCAGTGTTGAGGGGGGTCCACTTCATTAATATTCAAGTGAACTGAAGTTGACAGGAGTCCCATATATAAAGTAATGATGGGACTTGTTTCACTAACAGGGCAATCTGGAGAAGATGTGCCGTACTCTTGAGGACCAGCTGAGCGAGCTCAAGACTAAGAATGATGAGAATGTTCGCCAGGTCAACGACATCAGCGGACAGAGGGCCAGACTCCTGACAGAAAATGGTACCATCAACAATGAACAACAAACCAACGTAGTCTACAATAACCTGTTGGGGGCTGCATCTATATAGTCCAGTCCACATACTGTAGATTCTACTGTACTATTCACCACCTAACATTGCCCTACGATACCTCAAAATACATTTTCAATTGTAGTGAACAGAGATCCCATTAACAAGATGTCCCTCTATCCATGCAGGTGAGTTTGGACGCCAGCTGGAGGAGAAGGAAGCCCTGGTGTCTCAGCTGACAAGAGGCAAACAGGCCTTCACCCAGCAGGTTGAGGAGATGAAGAGACTGATTGAGGAGGAGGTCAAGGTAAGGAATCCAAAATGGACACCAGCGACCATAGAGTTTAGAGCCTTCAAATAGATATCTTCAAATAGATTGTGACTACGCCAGCCTCAGACTTCTACTGTCATTTGTTTTACTCTTTTTGTCTTTATCTTTCTCTCTTTGTCTCTCACAGGCTAAAAACGCACTGGCACACGGTGTCCAGTCTGCCCGCCATGACTGTGACCTCCTGAGGGAGCAGTTTGAAGAGGAGCAGGAGGCCAAGGCAGAGCTGCAACGCGGCATGTCCAAGGCCAACAGCGAGGTGGCTCAGTGGAGGACTAAGTATGAAACTGATGCCATCCAACGCACAGAGGAGCTGGAGGAGGCCAAGTGAGTCACACGCAACAGCAAAAGCTCTAATATAGGGTGTGGATGGTAAGGGTGGTAGGGGGTTTTGAGAAAATGTTACATCAATATGTATTGTAAGTTATTGTGGCATTTGTTTTTCAACAAATTGGTCACAAAAAAAACCACCCTCTTATCGTCCAACAGGAAGAAGCTGGCCCAGCGTCTGCAGGAGGCTGAGGAGACCATTGAGGCGACCAACTCCAAGTGCGCCTCCCTGGAGAAGACCAAGCAGAGACTGCAGGGAGAGGTGGAGGACCTCATGATTGACGTTGAGAGAGCCAACGCAATGGCCGCCAACCTCGACAAGAAGCAGAGGAACTTTGACAAGGTGAAAAGGCATTTTCTGTTTGCTACATGTGATTAATTGTCGTAAAATGTTTCTGATTCAAAACTCTTCATAATTGACTTCTAATGAAAATCCCATTGATTTCCCCAGGTTCTGGCAGAGTGGAAGCAGAAGTATGAGGAGGGTCAGGCTGAGCTGGAAGGAGCTCAGAAGGAGGCTCGCTCTATGAGCACTGAACTCTTCAAGATGAAGAACTCCTACGAGGAGGCTCTGGATCATCTGGAGACTCTGAAGAGAGAGAACAAGAACCTGCAACGTGAGCATTTGAAAAAAGTTCTATTGGGTTCATGTTTGACTAGTGTTTTGAAAATTGTAGGAACTGTATTCATCCAAGATGACTTTTACACCATCTCAGTGTTTTTATGAACAGTTTAAAATATTATGATTTAGTGATCGGTATTCCTTTGAACAACCCAAGGAAGTGCAGGGCAATTAGATTTGCAAGACCGTATGAAGTGCTGCTCTGTAATGAACTGTTATTATGATTTAATGTCGACTTGAGAGCATTGGTGATTTCCACTGAACATCTAAAGTCTAAACTGCTCCTGTGTTTGTGTGTGCAGAGGAGATCTCTGACCTGACTGAGCAGATCGGAGAGACTGGCAAGAGCATCCATGAGCTGGAGAAGGCCAAGAAGACCGTGGAGACAGAGAAGTCTGAGATCCAGACCGCTCTGGAGGAGGCTGAGGTACAAACTACAACTGTATGATGGGAAAAGGAGTGTTACACTAGCCAAATCAAATGTATTTATAAAGCCCTTCTTACATCAGCTGATATCTCCAAGTGCTGTTCAGAAACCCAGCCTAAAACCCCAAACAGCAAGCAATGCAGGTGTAGAAGCCTGGTGGCTAGGAAAAACTCCCTAGAAAGGCCAAAACCTAGGAAGAAACCTAGAGAGGAACCAGGCTATGAGGGGTGGCCAGTCCTCTTCTGGCTGTGCCGGGTGGAGATTATAACAGAACATGGCCCAGGGCTTCTAAAACATTTTCAGCTCGAGACTCAAAAGAGAAGTTGACCATCCTCCCGTGACCAAAATCATCCTCCTATGACCCAAATTAAGAATAAACTGTACATTTAGTTTCTTGTGTTATACACATCCAAATGTAATAAACACAATTTGCTTGACTGTTTCTCTTTGTCCAGGGCACACTGGAGCACGAGGAATCCAAGATTCTGCGTGTGCAGCTGGAGCTGAACCAGATCAAGGGCGAGGTGGACAGGAAGATCGCTGAGAAGGACGAGGAGATGGAGCAGATCAAGAGGAACAGCCAGAGGGTGGTTGACTCCATGCAGAGCACCCTGGACTCTGAGGTCAGGAGCAGGAATGATGCCCTGAGGGTGAAGAAGAAGATGGAGGGAGACCTGAACGAGATGGAGATCCAGCTGAGCCACGCCAACAGGCAGGCCGCTGAGTCCCAGAAACAGCTGAGGAACGTCCAGGGACAGTTCAAGGTAAAGGGACTGGGACATCAGGCTTAAACATCTGAACATGGGGAGGTATTTGTTTGTGAATCTGTAGAAAAGAATAGAACAGAGGGATTAAATAGTGGATAATATACTGTAGAAAGGTAGGGAAACTGGGGAAATTCTTACCAATTTACATTTCTATCAATGATCCTATTGCCCCTACTTGCCAATGAGTCCAAATGAACCCATGTCATTGTGAACCCCAGGATGCCCAATTGCACCTTGATGACGCTGTCCGCGCCTCAGAGGACATGAAGGAGCAGGCAGCCATGGTGGAACGCAGGAACGGTCTGATGGTGGCTGAAATCGAGGAGCTGAGAGTTGCTCTGGAGCAGACAGAGAGAGGTCGCAAAGTGGCTGAGACTGAGCTGGTCGACGCCAGCGAGCGCGTCGGACTGCTGCACTCCCAGGTACGGGTCAAAAGCCATTTCTAATGAAACGCAACCAAGCATCTGGAATTCGACAGTGCTGCCTTTTTAGATTTTCATAATTTCTGCCCTGTGACTTGTAAGTTCTCTTGAGCGTCGAAACAAATCGTCTTGTTTCCTCCTCCAGAACACCAGCCTTCTGAATTCCAAGAAGAAGCTGGAGTCTGACCTGGTTCAGGTGCAGGGAGAGGTGGATGACATCGCCCAGGAGGCCAGGAACGCAGAGGAGAAGGCCAAGAAGGCCATCACTGATGTGAGTCCTTATGATCGATTGAATAATGTCCACTTGATTTGTCCCAAAGGGCCAATGGTAGCTGGGTTAACCAAAACAAGGATCTTAGAGGGAGGTTATGATTGGTGTAGTCTTGGAAATCCCAGATGTAGGGCAACAGCACTAGGTCTGGGAATCATGTCAGATTTTCTTGGCCAATTTGGGGAAGGTGCTCTTCAGACAGACAAATCTTCCAACAAATCGTGAGTTTGGCCAGGCGGGGCTTAAAAATAATCTCAACGGAAACATGACAAAGGCAGACCCACAATGCGGACACAGATAGCGAGGCTAATTTAAGCCACAGACAGTCATTATTATTATTACTATTACTATTATAATCATGACGCATGCAAACTATTTACATGGTCTTGCGAAATACACTAATTGAAAAATATGCTTCATCTAGCTAGCAACTGTAAATGTTTGGCAGGGTTCTGGACAGATTTTACGGCGCCCCACTCTGCCCTTTCATCTCTGCCAAGCTGACGGTTGTTTGCACTCATGTATGCTGGAACGTTGGTAACCCATCTGTCTGGGAGGCAACACATCTGTCTAGAGAGACTATGATTGGTTCCAATTGGTGTATAAATTAAACACACTACCATTCCAGGCGGCCATGATGGCTGAGGAGCTGAAGAAGGAGCAGGACACCAGCTCTCACCTGGAGAGGATGAAGAAGAACCTGGAGGTCACAGTCAAGGACCTGCAGCACCGCCTGGATGAGGCGGAGAATCTGGCCATGAAGGGAGGCAAGAAGCAGCTCCAGAAACTGGAGTCCAGGGTGAGTAAACAGCAGGGTGAGTTAACAGCAGGGTGAGTTAACAGCAGGGTGAGTTAACAGCAGGGTGAGTTAACAGCAGGGTGAGTTGACAGCAGGGTGAGTTGACAGCAGGGTGAGTTACCAGCAGGGTGAGTTAACAGCAGGGTGAGTTAACAGCAGGGTGAGTTAACAGCAGGGTGAGTTGACAGCAGGGTGAGTTAACAGCAGGGTGAGTTACCAGCAGGGTGAGTTAACAGCAGGGTGAGTTGACAGCAGGGTGAGTTAACAGCAGGGTGAGTTAACAGCAGGGTGAGTTAACAGCAGGGCGAGTTGACAGCAGGGTGAGTTGACAGCAGGGTGAGTTACCAGCAGGGTGTGTTACCAGCAGGGTGAGTTAACAGCAGGGTGAGTTAACAGCAGGGTGAGTTAACAGCCGGGTGAGTTGACAGCAGGGTGAGTTGACAGCAGGGTGAGTTGACAGCAGGGTGAGTTACCAGCAGGGTGAGTTAACAGCAGGGTGAGTTAACAGCAGGGTGAGTTAACAGCAGGGTGAGTTACCAGCAGGGTGAGTTAACAGCAGGGTGAGTTAACAGCAGGGTGAGTTAACAGCAGGGTTAGTTAACAGCAGGGTGAGTTACCAGCAGGGTGGATTGAATGGCTGAATACTGGACATTTATTTAATTATAATAAGGAACATTGAGTTATGACGTTCTGTCAATAATCCACCTTGACAATGAAAAGCTTTTATCATTACAGACCCTTCTATTCAAAGAGTTAAACTACATCGAAACAGACAACAATTGTGCCTCTTTGACGGAGTAGAATAATATCCATCTGTTTTGAAAATATTTGTTCTGTCTGATTTCACCACCTCAAATACCTACGTTAATTTCTTCCATAAAGGTGCGTGATCTCGAGACGGAGGTGGAGGCCGAGCAGAGAAGAGGTGTAGACGCGGTCAAGGGAGTCCGCAAGTATGAGCGCAGAGTCAAGGAGCTCACTTACCAGGTAAGAGAAAGTGTCTTCAACACACACTTGACACTAACACAGACAGGTTTGTGTGTAAAACTATGTGGCAGTGATTCTTTGATCCTCTCCCACAGACTGAGGAGGACAAGAAGAACGTTGGCAGACTTCAGGACCTGGTAGATAAGCTGCAGATGAAAGTCAAGGCCTACAAGAGGCAGGCTGAGGAAGCGGTGAGTCATACTTTGTCAAATACTCTGAAATCATACATTCAAAAACAGATACCCCCCCCCCCCCCCCCAGTAGACATTACAAAATGTAATGTCTATATAGTTTAGTGTAAGTGCTACTACACATCAGTCCACAATGACTCAACTGAAGAACTTATGTACATTTCTGAGAGCCTCCCATACATCTCTATGCCTATGTGTTGTTAGCAACTTAAAGGAGACGGGGTTGAAAATTAATTTGCTGTGCCGGGGGCTGGTCTAGTGGTGGTGCTGCCGCCCCTGGAGTCAGCGGTTTGATCCCCCGTTCTGCAACACACGTTCTCTGCTGTATCATCCATCTCCCTATTTGAATGCTGATGTTATGCTCTCCTATTTCCCCTCACCCAGGAGGAAGCAGCTAACCAGCACATGTCTAAGTTCAGGAAGGTTCAGCATGAGCTGGAGGAGGCTGAGGAGCGTGCTGACATCGCTGAGACTCAAGTCAACAAGCTCAGAGCCAAGACCCGCGACAGTGGAAAGGTACAGAGCTGCTGCTGCACCTACACCTGATTCATCTTCAAATATGATCACATCAACACCACCTATGATTCAGCCTTCACAGAGGTCAATACTGACCTTTTACACTCACTCAAATGTATTGAGCATCTCCAAGAAGCACATCAGGGCAACAACAAAAAATAATCATTCAAACTAAGTTGGTATTTCAAAATCGAAAATTAAAACTTAGAATTGAGCCTTAAATGCTTGGTCCATCATACTTTATAGTGTTATATATTTAGCATGTTTATAATTAATACTGATCCATTCTTGTCTTTTTTCTTAAAGGGCAAAGAAGCTGCTGAATAAACGAAGATCAAAGTATTGAACATTAAAGTCTTTTCATTTTCCTGTGTTGGCATAAAATATGATTTTCATGGTTAAATGTTGAGCATTGATTAAAAACACCTAGGCCTACGTACACTTCCTTTGTGACTGTGGACTTATTACTCAGATAAGAGCTTTTTCATACCATAAAGCATTCTGGGATTCCAACAACAACACAGCCGTCACCTTGTTAGGTAAACAGCTGAGGGATGAGGTTGGAGAAATGTAACAACTCTCAAATTCATACAGAGCTATGGAGGAATGGACTGACCAGTCGTCATATCAAGAAAATAGTTTTAACCCTTTATAGTTGGGGGAGGGGGGGGGGGGAGAAAACAAGGCAACAGTAAAACATGTTATCCCCCACATTCGGTGCAAGAAGAGTAGCGTTTTAAGTGTTTTTCACAAAATTCTAAATGGCGTAAAATCTATAGAGGCGGACCATATGGGGCCTGAGGCAAATGTGTCACTTGTGAGGAGAGGGACCTACAGTATGTACAGAATTTCATGGCGTTAGGTCAAACGGGGTGAGGGCTGTGAACTTTCAAAGTTAGCATTTTCAATTTCTTATAGCGCCACCATCTGGTCAAGACGCATCATTTTCCAAAATCATCAAAATCGGGCCATTGCTGTCTGAGACATCGTGTGAGACTAACGTTGTACGAATGTTGGAACGTACTAACAGACAGAGTCAGATTCACAGTCCCCTCCCCGATTTCATCGTGGGGGACAAAAATAAGAGAAACACGTTAATCTCCCGTGGACAGACTACGTGAACATAAATGGTAATCGAGCATCTGACCAAATGTCGGTGAGAATTTATTTCTGGGTTATTATCAGAGGTCACACATAATTGGAAAAGGAAATGACGAACACGATATTGAGTGATTTTCAGCAGACATACACTTAAGGTTCAGCATGAGCTAAGTGTTGGGCCAGTAACCAAAGGTAACCAAAGTGTTGGGCCAGTAACCAAAGGTTGCCAGTTTGAACCCCTGAGCAGACAAGGTGAAAAGGATCGTTCTTCCCTTGAGCAACGCCGATAACGCCACACAACAACAGCTCCCCGGGTGCCCATTTGTGGGCCATCAGTTGATTGATAGACGTAGGCCTTAATTAATTAATGATTAGTTCTTTATTTTACTTGTCACATGCGGCGAATACAACAGATGTAGTCCTTACCGTGAAATGCTTTCTTACAAGCCCTTCACCAACAATGCAGTTTTAAGAAAATAGAGTTAAGAAAAGATTTACTAAAACTAATGTCACATTTTTTTATTTTTATTAACACAATAAAATAACAATAACGAGGCTATATACAGGGGGTACCGGTACCGAGTCAATGTGT
The DNA here is from genome assembly GCF_029448725.1 of Salvelinus fontinalis. Lineage (NCBI taxonomy): Eukaryota > Metazoa > Chordata > Actinopteri > Salmoniformes > Salmonidae > Salvelinus > Salvelinus fontinalis. The sequence continues at coordinate 1,349,580 of NC_074668.1, read as the reverse complement.
GGGGGTACAGGTCAGTCAAGGTAATTTGTACATGTAGGTAGAGGTAGAGGGACTATGTATAGATAATAAACAGCGAGTAGCAGCAGTGTAAAAACAAAGGTGGTAGGGGGGGGGGGGTTAATGTAAATAGTCCAGGTGGCCATTTGAGTAATTGTTCAGCAGTCTTATGGCTTGGGGGTAGAAGCTGTTAAGGACCATTTTGGACCTAGACGCTCCCGTACCGCTTGCCGTGCTGTAGCAGAGAGAACAGTCAGAACACTTGGGTAACTGGAGTCTTTGCCAATTTTATGGGCATTCCTCTGACACCGCCTGGTATAGAGGTCCTGGATGGCAGGAAGCTTGGTCCTAGTGATGTGCTGGGCGGTACGCACTACCGTCTGTAGCGCCTTACGGTCGGATGCCGAACAGTTGCCATACCAGTCGGTGATGCAACTGGTCAGGATGCTCTCGATGGTGCAGCTGAAGAACTTTTTGAGGATCTGGGGACCCATGCCAAATCTTTTCAGTCTCCTGATGGGGATAAAGGCATTGTTGTGCCCTCTTCACAAGTTTCTTGGTGTGTTTGGACCATGATAGTTTGTTGGTGATGTGGACACCAAGTAACTTGCAGCTCTCGACCCGCTCCACTTCAGCCCCGTCGATGTGAATAGGTGTGTGTTCGGCCCTCCTTTTCCTGTAGTCCACAATCATCTCCTTTGTCTTGCTCACATTGAGGGAGAGGTTGTTGTCCTGGCACCACCCGGCCAGGTCTCTGACCTCCTCCCTATAGGCTGTCTCATAGTTTTTGGTGATCAGGCCTACCACTGTTGTGTCATCAGAAAACTTAATGATGGTGTTGGAGTAATGCTTGCCCACGCAGTCGTGGGTGAACAGGGAGTACAGGAAGGGACTAAGCACGCACCTCTGAGGGGCCCCGTGTTGAGAATCAGCGTGGCAGATGTGTTGTTGCCTACCTTTACCACCTGGGGACGGCCTGTCAGGAAGTCCAGGATCCAGTTGCAGAGGGAGGTGTTTAGTCCCAGGGTCCTTAGCTTAGTGATGAGCTTTGTAGGCACTTTGGTGTTGAACCCTGAGCTGTAGTCAATGAACAACATTCTCACATAGGTGTTTCTTTTGTCTAGAGTTTCCAGGATGATGGTGTTGATTTGAGCCATGACCAGCCTTTCAAAGCATTTCATGGCTACCGACATGAGTGCTACGGGGTGGTAGTCATTTAGACAGGTTACCTTCACTTTCTTGTGCACAGGGACTATGGGGGTCTGCTTGAAACATGTAGGTATCACAGACTCGGTCAGGGAGAGGTTGAAAATGTCAGTGAAGACACTTACGCATGCTCTGAGTACACTTCCTGTAATTTGTCTGGCCATGCGGCCTTGTGAATGTTGAGCTGTTTAAAGGTCTTGCTCACATCGGGTATGGAAAGCGTGATCACACAGTCGTCCGGAACAGCTGGTGCTCTCATGCATGCTTCAGTGTTGCTTGCCTCGATGCGAGCATAAAAGGAATTTAGCCAGTATGGTACGCTCGTGTCACTGGGCAGCTCACGGCTGCGTTTCCCTTTGTATATCGTAATAGTTTGCAAGCCCTGCCACATCCGACGAGCGTCAGAGCCGGTGTAATAGGATTCAGTCTTAGTCCTGTATCGACACTTTGCCTGTTTGATGGTTCGTATGGTGGCATAGTGGGATTTCTTATAAGGATTAGTGTCCCGTTCCTTGAAAGCGGCAGGTCTAGCCTTTATCTCGGTGTGGATGTTGCCTGTAATCCATGGTTTTTGGTAGGAATATGTACGTACGTTCACTGTGGGGACGACTTTGTCGATGCACCGGTGACTGAGCTGGTGCACTCCTCAATGCCATTGGATGAATCCCGGAACATATTCCAGTCTGTGCTAGCAAAATAGTCCTGTAGCTTAGCATCCACGTCATCTGACCACTTATATATTGAGCGAGTCACTGGTACTTCCTGCTTTAGTTTTTGCTTGTAAGCAGGAATCAGGAGGATAGAATTATGGTCAGATTTGCCAAATGGAGGGCGGAGGAGAGATTTGTATGCATCTCTGTGTGTGGAGTAAAGGTCGTCTAGAGATTTTTTTCCTCTGGTTGCACATGTGACATGCTGGTAGAAATGAGGTAAAACGGATTTATGTTTGCCTGCATTAAACTCCCCGGCCACTAGGAGCGTCACATTTGGATGAGCGTTTTCTTGTTTGCTTATGGCCTTATACAGCTTGTTGAGTGCGGTCTTAGTGCCCAGCGTTGGTTTGTGGTGGTAAATAGACGGCTACGAAAAATATCGATGAAAACTCTCTTGGTAGATAGCAGTAGCGGCAGCGTATGTGATGAGTCAAAAGAATTAGTGCAAAAAGGGGGTCAATCCAGCTAGTAACTATTTGGTTAACTATTTATCAAATAAATAAACTTTGATTTGATTTGATTTCCGGCTTGGGAGTAGAGTCCGTTCTGACCGTTCTGCCTGCGGTTATGGAACCCCTACCTGTCCCAGACCTGCTGTTTTCAACTCTTAATGGTCGGCTATGAAAAGCCAACTGACATTTATTCCTGATTATTATTTGACCATGCTTGTCATTTACGAACATTTCGAACATCTTGGCCATGTTCTGTTATAATCTCCACCCGGCACAGCCAGAAGAGGACTGGCCACCCCTCATAGCCTGGTTCCTCTCTAGGTTTCTTCCATAGGTTTTGGCCTTTCTAGGGAGTTTTTCCTAGCCACCGTGCTTCTACACCTGCATTGCTTGCTGTTTGGGGTTTTAGGGTGGGTTTCTGTACAGCACTTCGAGATATTAGCTGATGTACGAAGGGCTATATAAAATAAACTTTATTTGATTTGATTTGATGGCTTGGGAGTAGAATCTGTTCAGGGTCTTGTTGGTTCCAGACTTGGTGCATCAGTACCGCTTGCCGTGCGACAGCAGAGAGAACAGTCTATGACTTGGGTGGCTGGAGTCATTGACAATTTTTAGGGCCTTCGTCTGACACTGTCTTGTACAGAGGTCCTGGATGGCAAGGAGCTCGGCCCCTGGGAGCTCGACCAATGCATTATAACCCATTTATTAATAGTTTATAATGCATTTTACAAATGATCAAAGACATGCTCCGGTACTTTGACCACTAAGAAAGTATTTTGTTAAATCTCCCGCTGTGGGCTGGATATGTTAATGTGTAGTTCCTACATGCATAATCTATGAGCAGAATTACTGCCACGAAAATCCCTAGTTTGAAAGCGACTGTTTTCTTGAAGCTGTGCTGCGACATTTTCTCTACATTTTCTCCCACGTGGGCCAGACCTTTAGCAATTAGAGTTCTAGCCAATGAGCTTCAGCCTCCTTGCATTTGAGTGACAGCTAGCAAGAGGCCTGCCCAGCGTTATCCAATCAGGTCACAATGCATGTGACATAGTACACCAATTTCAGGGGATCACTTTTGGCTTGTGAGTGATACTTTCAGAACTACTTGCTAAAAAGTATACAAAAGTACCAGATAATCTCTTTAAATAACCAATAACAATGTAATTATTAACTTTAGAAACCCTTTACAAATAGAACCTTATTGTAAAGTGTTACCATAAAACGTGATGATATAGTCCCTAGCTACTATTGTTGATGCAGGTTTAGGGTATTTCCTAATTGGCCCATTCTCTACACACTGTTGTGTCCTGTTGGGCCTGGTCAATGCATGCTTACAATTTATGTTTTATTTTACACAGTTTCCTGTTAAAATAGTGTGTGTGTGTGTGTGTGTGTGTGTGTGTGTGTGTGTGTGTGTGTGTGTGTGTGTGTGTGTGTGTGTGTGTGTGTGTGTGTGTGTGTGTGTGTGTGTGTGTGTGTGTGTACAGCCCTATGGGAACAGATTCCAGGGCTTTGATGACCTCTCGCCTAAATTGTCTGTTTTCTGTTCTTCTTGTCTATACCTGTGACGAGAGAGAGACAGGGAAGAGAGAGAGAGAGACAGGGAACAGCGAGAGAAAGTGAGAGTTCGAGAGAGACAGGAAACAGAGAGAGAGAGAGAGAGAGAGAGAGAGAGAGAGAGAGACAGAGAGAGAGAGAGAGACAGAGACAGAGAAAGCAGAAATGAAAGCTAAAACCAAAACAGAGAGGCAGCCTGACAGTGAAACAAAAGAGAAGTTAAAGAAAACATGAGTACAACTCAGCCACTCCTTATGCAGAAACCTGGGATGAGGAACCTGAAACACACACACACACACACACACACACACACACACAGGTGATTAAAGCGCACCCTCTTTCTCTGATTCAAACCCAACCGGGCCTGTGAGAGTATGACATCATACATGAGAGAAACACAAGGGGGGTGTATGCTACCTATTCACACTACATCAAAAACACTGTTACCACCTTTAGGAGGAAGAGGAGGAGGAAGAGGAGGAGGGGGGAGCAGATAAGGAAATACATTTCAGATTTCAGAGGAAACAGGCATGTCATGGTTTACTGTGGTTTACTTAAGTGATAATGCCCGAGAAGCCGGTGTTTGGAGGATATATTGACACAGGTGTTGTTAGGCCCGAGTCGAGGGCCGGCAAACCGAGCCAATATACCCTCCAAATACCGGCTTCTCGGGCATTATCACTTTTATACAACGGGTTACCAACATATTCAAATAATGATTGACATATATTCATTAAAAAACGTTATTTTGATGAATTTACTCATACTATTTAATCCTTTCACAAGATATAGTCCCGACACAAATCTAGGGTTGCTACCTAAACCAGCTGGACATTTATTCAGTCGGTTCGGTTACTAGAGACGCGACTCAGTCGTTTTAAATGTTTCATTGCCATGCTGCCTGGCTACGTTCTTATCCCTTACTTGCTAGCTAGCCAACTAGGGCTAACTTTACAGTCACGTCAAAAAGTGCAGACAGAATAACAGCAATGTAGCTGCATTTGCATTTGTTTAATTTATTCGGATACATCCGTAACAATGAGCTAATGAGGCGCGATTTCCCCTGGCATAGAACATTTGCTGACTCGTCAGGACACTGTTGTTCAGAGGAGCTAGCCATCACCACATCTAACACAATCACTTAAATCTGAAGCTGGGAAGACAAACTAGCTGCACTTTATTTAGTTTGACATTTCTTTGTATATATCCATAACAACGATGCCAGCTGACTCATGATTCTGACTGGCTGAGAAACGCTGCCTGCCTGTTTGTTTGTCTCATCCCGACTCTTACTATCGGACGGCTGGAGATAAAATCTGAATATTGAAACAATGTTGCAAATGTCAGAGAGACAGATGGTCAGGTTTATACAAATCTCCGCTGTTGAAAACTAAATGTTAGTCTAAAAGAAATATGAGATAAAGTCGAGATGATTTTTATAGTGGAGATCAAGTTAATAAATTGCCAGGCTGGGCTGATGAGACAGTGGATTGCGCAGTCAGATGGAACAGAGTAAATATGCATTTTAACGTCATAGAGTTGGCAGGTGATAACTTCTGGAATAGACACTGACTGGAAGGCTGTTTTAACCAATCAGCATTCACGATTAGACACACCCGTTGTATAATTTGTAGAGTTTTAGGAAATTTAGATTTTCACACGGTCCATTAAATGTTATGAAATGCCCTCAATGAAACACACATGCATTAACGCATATGAACACACACACACACATGCACAAACGCATGTGAACACACACGTAGAATCTGATCGCGCATGTGCAAATTCTTCTGAATAATCTTACCAATTATCACAGGGAATTTCACAGTAATACATTCAACATGAGTCACGTTTTTTTTAAGAGAGAAGAGGAACCAGTTAAAAGGTCTTCCACTTCCCTTTAACTTCCAATGCATCAACAGTTGTGTCTCTCAGACGTCTCCAGCCCAATTGCATGTGAAACCCCACAACCACATGTTAGTAAAAACCTTTTGACTTGTGATACCAGTTGTCTCCAAATACAGCGTGGAACAATAGCCCCGCCTGGTGGGGAAGGGAGACACTTTTTTATTTAAACTCATCTGGAAAAAATAGCAGTACATTTATGTAAATAATGAATGTAAATAATAATTGTGAATAATGAGAGAAGCAGTACCACAGTGTGACGTCATTATAAATATGGGTGGATTCTTCTCCAAACGCTGACGAAGACTGCGGCCAAAACGCGTGCGTTTGTTCTGACCGTATACTGAGCGAAAAAAGACATTTAAAAAGTAAAAAATATTTCAGTGACTGCAGGTTTTTTTTCAAGTATACGCCTTTCGAACCCGGCATCCTAAGACTTTTTGTTACTGCAAACATTTGAGCAGAGCACGTCCATTTCTCTGTCTAGAGACACCAACATATGACAGAAATCATTTTGTGGAGGAAACAAAAGACAAGGGAGACGTTTGAGGTGTGATCACATGAACGTTTTTGTTACGTTGATAATGTCATACATACACGTCATATAGCATCAGACGGTGACTTCAGAAAGTATTCACACCCATTGACTTTTTCCACATTTTGCTGTGTTACAGCCGGAATTTAAAATGGGGTCACTGGCCTAGACACAATGCCCCATAATGTACAAGTGGAATTTCGTTTTTTGAAATTATTACAAATTAATTAAAAATGAAAAGCTTAAATGTCAGAGCCATTAAGTATTCAACCCCTTTGTTACGGGAAAGCCTAAATAAGTGCAGGAGTAAAAATGTGTTTAACAAGTCACATAATAAGTTGCATGGACACACTCTGTGTGCATTAATAATGTTTAACATCATGTTTGAATGATTACCTCTTCTCTGTACCCCACACATACCATTATCTATGGGGTCCCTTAGCTGAGTAGTGAATTTCAAACAAAGATTTAAACACAAAGACCAGGGAGGTTTACCAATGCCTCATAAAGAAGGGCACCTATTGGTAGATAGGTAAACATTTAAAATGCTGACATTGAATATACCTTTGGGCATGGTGAAGTTATTCATTACACTTTGGATGGTGTATCAATACACCCAGTCACTACAAAGATACAGGTATCCTTCCTAACTCAGTTGACGGAGAGGAAGGAAACCGCTCAGGGATTTCACCATGAGGCCAATGGTGACTTTAAAACAGCTACAGTTTAATGGCTGTGTTGGGAGAAAACTGAGGATTGATCAACAACATTGTAGTTACTCCACAATATTAACCTAAATGACAGAGTGAAAAGAAGGAAGCCTGTACAGAATAACACTATTTCTATAGGAAAACCCAGATCAGACTGCTTTCCACCAGACACTGGAAGATGAATTAATCTTTCAGCAGGACAATAACCTAAAACACAAGGTCAAATCTACACTGGAGTTGCTTACCACAAATTATCAAGGAACCTACCAGGTACAACCCTAAATCTGTAAACATGGGCACCCCCTTAGATATCATCCTAACCAACCTGCCCTCTAAATACACCTCTGCTGTCTTCAACCAGGATCTCAGCGATCACTGCCTCATTGCCTGTGTCCGTAATGAGTCCGCGGTCAAACGACCACCCCTCATCACTGTCAAACGCTCCCTAAAACACTTCAGCAAGCAGGCCTTTTTAATCGACCTGGCCCAGGTATCCTGGAAGGATATTGAGGTCATCCCATCAGTAGAGGATGCCTTGTTGCTTTTTAAAAATGCTTTCCTCACTATCATAAATAAGCATGCCCCATTCCAAAGATGTAGAACTAAGAACAGATACAGCCCGTGGTTCACTCCAGACTTGACTGCCCTCGACCAGCACAAAAACATCCTGTGGCGTACTGCATTGGCATCGAATAGCCCCCACGATATGCAACTTTTCAGGGAAGTTAGGAACCAATATACACATTCAGTTAGGAAAGCTAAGGCTAGCTTTTTCAAACATAAATGTACATCCTGTAGCACTAATTCCAAAACGTTTTGGGACACTGTTAAGTCCATGGAGAATAAGAGCACCTCCTCCCAGCTGCCCACTGCACTGAGACTAGGAAACACTGTCACCACTGATAAATCCACGATAATCGCACTGATAAATCCACGATAATCGACAATTTCAATAAGCATTTTTCTACAGCTGGCCATGCTTTCCACTTGACTACCCCTACTCCGGCCAACAGCTCTGCACACCCCGCAGCAACTTGCCCAAGCCCCCCCTCTCCTTCACCCAAATCCAGATAGCTGATGTTCTGAAAGCACTGCAAAATCTGGACCCCTACAAATCAGCCTGGCTAGACGATCTGGACCCTCTCTAAAATTATCTTACGGAATTGTTGCAACCCCTATTACTAGCCTGTTCAACCCCTATTACTAACCTGTTCAACCCCTATTACTGGCCTGTTCAACCCCTATTACTAGCCTGTTCAACCCCTATTACTAGCCTGTTCAACCTCTATTACTAGCCTGTTCAACCCCTATTACTAGCCTGTTCAACCCCTATTACTAGCCTGTTCAACCCCTATTACTAGCCTGTTCAACCCCTGTCACTAGCCTGTTCAACCCCTATTACTAGCCTGTTCAACCCCTATTACTAGCCTGTTCAACCCCTATTACTAGCCTGTTCAACCTCTATTACTAGCCTGTTCAACCTCTATTACTAGCCTGTTCAACCCCTATTACTAGCCTGTTCAACCCCTATTACTAGCCTGTTCAACCCCTATTACTAGCCTGTTCAACCCCTATTACTAGCCTGTTCAACCCCTATTACTAGCCTGTTCAACCCCTATTACTAGCCTGTTCAACCCCTATTACTAGCCTGTTCAACCTCTATTACTAGCCTGTTCAACCCCTATTACTAGCCTGTTCAACCCCTATTACTAGCCTGTTCAACCTCTATTACTAGCCTGTTCAACCCCTATTACTAGCCTGTTCAACCCCTATTACTAGCCTGTTCAACCCCTATTACTAGCCTGTTCAACCTCTATTACTAGCCTGTTCAACCTCTATTACTAGCCTGTTCAACCTCTATTACTAGCCTGTTCAACCCCTATTACTAGCCTGTTCAACCCCTATTACTAGCCTGTTCAACCCCTATTACTAGCCTGTTCAACCTCTATTACTAGCCTGTTCAACCCCTATTACTAGCCTGTTCAACCCCTATTACTAGCCTGTTCAACCGCTATTACTAGCCTGTTCAACCCCTGTTACTAGCTTGTTGAACCTCTCTTTTGTATCATCTGAGATCCCTAAAGATTGGAAAGCTGCCACGGTCATCCCCCTCCTCAAAGAGGGAGACACTCACCCAAACTGTTATAGACCTATATCCATCCTGCCCTGCTTTTCTAAAGTCTTCGAAAGCCAAGTTAACAGATCACCGACCATTTCGAATCCCACCGTACCTTCTCCGCTATGCAATCTGGTTTCCGAGCTGGTCATGGGTGCACCTCAGCCACGCTCAAGGTCCTAAACGATATCATAACCGCCATCGATAAAAGACAGTACTGCGCAGCCGTCTTCATCGAGCTGGCCAAGGCTTTCGACTCTGTGAATCACCGCAGTCTTATTGGCAGACTCAATAGCCTTGGATTCTCAAATGAATGCCTCGCCTAGTTCACCAACTACTTCGCAGACAGAGTTCAGTGTGTCAAATCTGAGGGCCTGTTGTCCGGACCTCTGGCAGTCTCTATGGGGGTGCCACAGGGTTCAATTATCGGGCCAACTTTTTTCTCTGTATATATTAATGATGTCGCTCTTGCTGCTGGTGATTCTCTGATCCACCTCTATGCAGACGACACCATTCTGTATGCATACCCACCACTGCCACATCTATGCTCTCGATGGCTGGCTCTCGCTACATATTTGTCGCCAAACCCACTGGCTTCAGGTCATCTATAAGTCTCTGCTAGGTAAAGCCCCACCTTATCTCAGCTCACTGGTCACCATAGCAACACCCACTCGTAGCATGCGCTCCAGCAGGTATATTTCACTGGTCATCCCCAAAGCCAACACCTACTTTGGCCGCCTTTCCTTCCAGTTCTCTGCTGCCAATGACTGGAACAAATTGCAAAAATCACTGAAGCTGGAGACTTATATCTCCCTCACTAACTTTAAGCATCAGCTGTCAGAGCAGCTTACCGATCACTACACCTGTACACAATCCATCTGTAAATAGCACACAAAACTACTGCATCCCCATATTGCTATTTTTGTTGTTGCTCTTTTGCACCCCTGTATCTCTACTTGCACATCATCATCTGCACATTTATCACTCCAGTGTTAATGCTAAATTGTAATTATTTCTCCACTATGGCCTATTTATTGCCTTACCTCCCTAATCTTACTACATCTGCACTCACTGTATATAGATTTTTCTATTGTGTTATTAACTGTATGTTTGTTTATTGTGTAACTCTGTGTTGTTGTTTTTGTTGCACTGCTTTGCTTTATCTTGGCCAGGTCGCAGTTGTAAATGAGAACTTGTTCTCAACTGGCCTACTTGATTAAATAAAGGTGAAATTAAAAATTACAAAAAATAATAATAATAATTTTTAAAATACCAAGAAGACAGTGAATGTTCCTGAGTGGCCGAGTTACAGTTATGACTTAAATCTAGTTGAAAGTCTATGGCAAGACCTGAAAATGGTTGTCTAGCAACGATCAACAACCAATTTGACAGAGCTGAAAAGAATAATGGGCAAATGTTGCACAATCCAGGTGTAGAAAGTTCCTTAGAGACTTACCCATAAAGATTCACAGCTGTAATCGCTGCCAAAGTATTGACTCAGGGGTGTGTTAACGTATATATATTAGATATTTCTACTTCATTTTCAATAAATTTGCAAACATATCTAAAAACATGTTTACACTTTGTCATTATGGGATATTGTGTGTAAAAAAAAACATATTTAATCCATTTTGAATTCAGGCAGTAACAACAAAATGTGGAATAAGTCAAGTCATATGAATACTTTTTGAAGTCACTGTGTGGACACGGAGAACAGTAGTAATGCCATGGTGCTACAGAATACAAACAGGAATACAAAACAGGAATAACAGTTTACCTCTATTAGAACATGTAGGAAAGTAACATAAGAGGAAGAGGAAGAGGGAGAGAGGAAGGGAGAGAGATGATCTTTTAGTTTTTTCTACTCCCAGAAACAGCCAGCTATTACGAAGAAGGGAAAAAGGGAATCTGCACCATTTGACACATTTATCTGTATCTCCTCACTCTGTTATGTCCCCATTAAAACCTCCAGTTCGTGTACAAATACTGTCCGACCTGTCTGATGACCCAGCAGCAGCAGCAGCTGAGGAGGATGTCAATGAAGAGCAAACTGTGCCTGAAAGACCAACAGAAACCTCATCCTGAATATTTTCTGCACATCTGACAGCTTTCCTGCCATCCATCTTTTCTCGAGTTATGGAGATAGATACAGTGCCCTCAGAAAGATTTCAAACCCCTTGACTTATTGCAGATTTTGTTGTGTTACAGCCTGAATTCAAAAATTGATTAAATATACAGTTTGTTTTTTACTCACCCATCTACACACAATACCCCATAATGACAAAGTGAAAACACGTTTTTAGAAATCTTTGCTAATTTATTGAATATGAAATACAGAAATATCTCATCTACATAAATCTTTAAAAACACCAGCAAATCAGCTCCAAGTGATTTTAAGTTATGAAATGTGTTCCTCTCACGCCATGACCATAGAGAGCCATTGTGTCTCTATGGTGTAGTAGGTCAGGGCGTGACTAGGGGGTGATCTAGTATATCTATGTATATCTATGTTGTGTTCTAGTTTCTTTTTCTATGTTGGTGTATGATTCCCAATTAGATGCAGCTGGTAGTCATTGTCTCTAATTGGGGATCATATTTAAGTAGTTATTTTTCCCACCTGTGTTGGTGGGATCTTGTTTATGTGTAGTTGCCTGTGAGCACTCCATTGTCGTCACGTTTCGTTCATTCTTTATTGTTTTTGTGCGTTTCCGTTATTAAACATGTGGAAACCATATCACGCTGCACCTTGGTCCGATAATTCCTACGACGAACGTGACAGTTCCAACGAATTCCCACGCGTAATAGAGAGATATAGGGAGCTCTAAAAGTATTGGGACAGAGACATATTTGTTGTTGTTTTGGCTCTGTACACATCGTGAATAATTATGAGTGAGAAGGTTACAAAACGCACAAATATCAAACCCTCAAGACATGCTAACCACTCATCGTTACAATAACAGGGGAGGTTAGCATTTTATATCATACCGCCAAGACATGCTAACCTCTCATCGTTACAATAACAGGGGAGCTTAGAATTTGGTATTACTCATCACAACTCATTCCCTAATCATGTTAGCATCAACATTAATGTAGAAGTGTTTAGAAATATACTCTATTCTTATTTACAATAAAAGTGACACCAAAATGACACAATACATGATTTACCATTACACATTCTATTGGTCACAGCATAATTTGAAACAGAACTAACACAAACAGCAAATGAATCCAACAACTTTGTTGAGTAACAAGCTGAGTGCTATGAATATGGGAACAACTACTTCAATTTTACTACTTTAATACACATAAGTGAATTTGTCCCAATACTTTTGGTCCCCTAAAATGAGGGAAATATGTACAAAAAGTGTTGTAATGTCGAAACCGTTCACCCGATATGGATGAAAAAACCCTCTAATTAAAGCTGACAGTCTGCACTTTAACCTCATAGTCAATGTATCATTTCAAATCCAAAGTGCTGGAGTACAGAGACAAAACAATAAAAAAATGTGTCCCTGTCCCAATACTGTTGGAGCTCACTGAATATGTGATCATATACAAATATAAGCAAGGTTTGAAATTATGACATTTTAGTCAAATATTATATATTTTTGGGGCTTCTTGCAGTCAATTTGCAGTCTACAAATAATTTGTAATTATTTTCTGGCCCCCTGACCATCCACTCAAGGAAAAATCAGCCCGTGGCTGAATCTAGTTGATGATCCCTTCTATAGAAATAGAATCAGTTTGATCTCTGTCGAAGACGCTTGGACCTTCTTTTTTTTATATTTTCAGTGGTATTGTTAACAAACACGCCCCCATAAAGAAAATGAGAATTATAAACAGGTTCAGCCCCTGGTTGGACCGTGATCTTGTAGAGTTACACCACCTCAAGAATTGCATTTGGCGAAAGGCTCGGCACACGCATACTCAGGCTGACTTACTATCGTTCAGGCAAATGAAAAGTAAGTGCACTCAGGCTATCCGGAAGGCCAAAGTTAGTTACTTTAAGGAGCAGTACTCTCTCTGTGGGTCTAACCTCAAGAAGTTCTGGAAAACGGTTAAAGACCTGGAGAATAAACCCTCCTCCTCACAGCTGCCCATGTCCCTTAATGTTGATGATGTGGTTGTTACCGACAAGAAGCACATGGCTGAGCTCTTTAATCACCACTTCATTAAGTCAGGATTCCTATTTGACTCAGCCATGCCTCCTTGCCCATCCAATATTTCCTCATCTCCCACCCCTTGTCATGGACTGTGCTCCTCTCAATTTTGACCCCTGCCCCACTACAAAGTTTCTCCCTGCAGGCAGTCACTGAGTCCGAGGTGCAAAAGGAGCTCCTGAAACTTGACCCCCTAAAAAAACATCTGGGTCAGATGGTTTAGACCCTTTCTTCTTTAAGGTTGCTGCACCTATCGTCGCCAAGCCTTGCTCCGACCTTTAACCCTCTCGGGGAGGTTCCCATTGCTTGGAAGGCAGCCACGGTTCGTCCTTTATTTAAAAAGGGGGAGATCAAGCTGATCCAAACTGTTATGGGCCTATTTCTACTTTGCCCTGGTTTATCAAAAGTGTTTGAAAAACTTGTCAATAATCAACTGACTGGCTTTCTTGATGTCTATAGTATTCTCTCTGGTATGCAATCTGGTTTCTGCTCAGGTTATGGATGTGTCACTGCAACCTTAAAGGTCCTCAATGATGTCACCATTGCCCTTGATTCTAAGCAATGTTGTGCTGCTATTTTTATTGACTTGGCCAAAGCTTTTGATATGGTAGACCATTCCATTATTGTGGGCAAGCTAAGTTGTATTGGTGTCTCTGAGGGATGTTTGGCCTGGTTTGCTAACTACCTCTCTCAAAGAGTGCAGTGTATAAAGTCAGAATATCTGCTGTCTCAGTCACTGCCTGTCACCAAGGGAGTACCCCAAGGCTCGATCCTAGGCCCCACGCTGTTCTCAATTTACATCAACAACATAGCTCAGGCAGTAGGACGCTCTCGCATCCATTTATATGCAGATGTTACAGTCTTATACTCAGCTGGCCCCTCCCCAGAATTTGTGTTAAATGCTCTACAAGAAAGCTTTCTTAGTGTCCAACAAGCTTTCTCTGCCCTTAATCTTCTTCTGAACACATCCAAAACAAAGGTCATGTGGTTTGGTAAGAAGAGTGCCCCTCTCCCCACAGGTGTGATTACTACTAGTCTCCTAGTCCCTGCAACTGAAATGCATCCCCATAGCATGATGATAACACCACCATGCTTCATGTTAGGGGTGGTGTTAGACTGGTGATGAGCTGTGCCTGGTTTTCTTTGAATTCAGGCCAAACAGTTCCATTTGTGTCTCATCAGACTACAGCATATTTTGCCTTATACTCTCAGAGTCTTTCACATGCCTTTTTGCAAACTCCAGGCCTTTTGCCTTTTTCTAAGGAGTGGCTTCCGTCTGGCCACTCTCCAAAAAAGCCCAGATTGGTGAAATGCTGTAGAGACTGTTGTCCTTCTGGAAGGTTCTCCCATCTCAGGCAAGGAACTCTGGAGTTCTGTCAGAGTGTTCATTGGGTTCTTGGTCACCTCCCTGACCAAGGTCCTTCTTGCCTGGTTGCTCATTATGGCCGGGGCAGAGTCTGGGTAGTTTCATATTTAACCTTTCCCAATGATGGAGACCACTTTGCTCATTGAAACGTTCAACCCTCTGGAAATTGTTTTATACTCTTCCCCAGATATATATCTCAGAGATCAAAGGACAGTTCCCTGGACTTCATGGAATAGTTTCTGCTCTGACATGCGCTGTAAACAGTGGGACCTTATATAGACTGGTGTTATTCTTTCTAAATCATGTCCAAACAATTGAATTGGACACAGGTGGACTCCAGTCATGTTGCAGTGACATCTGAAAGACGGTAAAAGGAAATTGGATGCACCTGAGCTCAATTTGGAGAGTCATGGTAAAGTGTTGTGAATACTTATGTAAATTAGATATTTCTGTATTTCATTATTTTCATAGATTTCTACAAACATGTTTTCACTTTGTCATTATGGGGTATTGTGATGTCATTATGGGGTATTGTGATGTCATTATGGGGTATTGTGATGTCATTATGGGGTATTGTGTGTGAAAAAAAAATGTTTAATCAATTTTGACTTCAGGCTGTAACACAACAAAATGTGGAATAAGTCAAGGGGTATGAATACTTTTTGAAGGCTGTATGTGCCAAAAACACAATAACAAATATATTGTTATAATCACAATTTTGGCAGCCATTTGTCCCCATAGCTGTCCTTTCACCATGCCCATGACATAATACTAAGTCACATTTACAAATGCTTGTTATTAATGCAATAATGTATTAATATACACTGATTGTACAAAACATTAGGAACACCTGCTCTTTCCATGACATAGACTGACCAGGTGAATCTAGGTGAAAGCTATGATCCCTTATTGATGTCACCTGTTAAATCCACTTCAAATCAGTGTAAATGGAGGGTAGGAAACAGGTTTATGAATGCTTTTTAAGCCTTGAGACCATTCAGACATTGATTGTGTATATGTGCCATTCAGAGGGTGAATGGGTAAGACAAAATATTTAAGTGCCTTTAAACAGAGTATGGTAGTTGGTATCAGGCGCACCGATTTGAGTGTGTCAAGAACTGTAACGCTGCTGGGTTTTTCACACTCAACAGTTTCCCATGTGTATCAAGAATGGTCCACCATCCAAAGGACATCCAGACAACCTGACACAACTGTGGGAATCATTGGAGTCAACATGGGCCAGCAACACCTTGTAGAGTCCATGCCCCGACAAATTGAGGCTATTCTGAGGGCAAAAGGGGGTGCAACTCAATACTAGGAAAGTGTTCCAAATGTTTTGTACATATCCATACCTCATATCTATTTCTATCTTTTAAAAAAATAATTATTGAAGAAATTAAATATATTTACAATTCAGAGCTAACAAAATATTTAAATTATTTATGCAGAATCCAAAGGAATTGACAAATTATATTTAAAAAAAATGTAACTGTACAACAAAAGAGAATAACGGAAGAACTAAATACATTTAAACAAAACCATTTTTTTTTAAAGAATATTAATACAGTTACAAGCTAAATGAACTATTGGTCTGATTGAATCTAGGCCTAACTCTTGTCCAGTGTGAATTCGTCCTGGCAATTTTTATGTTTCGCTAACCCATATTTGTCTTAAAGTTACATTACATAATTTCATTGCAGATAATTTTGGCTCTACCAAACCCTAATCTAGGGCTTAATCCACAAGGTTTTGACATATAGAGTTTAAACCTAATCCCTAACTTTTTGCCAGCTCTAGTTTCCTGTACAGCTCAATCTGAACCTAAGGCCACACCTGACACAGACAAATGCCTACAAAGCCACCAAGAAATGTGTTGGGGTCTATTTTAAGATGAGTCCCACCCTAAAAAATATCCATATACTTTTTTCTATTACCAGAGAAAATATATACTCTTTTTCCGACTGAAACCCAGGGAAAGTGGCTGGTTGGACGCACCGTCACATATATAAAGAATCACGTGGGGACCATAGGCATGGTCAAACGCTAGATACCTCCAACACAGCAGCTCTCGCTGTGGTTCTTTCTCAAAGACTTTAAGGCATACACGAGAAACATTACTTTCTTTCTCTGTTACATACTACCAATCAGAATAATTTGAAGCATTTTTAAACGTTAAAACATGATTTTTCTCTTTAGTAGACCCATTTTACAATAGGGAGGTTTGGGTGGGGGTGGGGGTGGCCATGGTGATTATACAGCCTTCCAACCAACACATTCAGTTAAGAACAGCAAAACACCTAAACAGACCTCCAAAGTCATACGTTGCTTTCATTGGACATCCTTCCTTCTTTATCCACCTCTACTGCCTTTCCATTCACACGGTTTCCCTCAACAATAATACATGACATCATCATTAGTCAATAAATAAACGTGTGTAAGTATATGCATTTACAGTATGTATGGATAGATAAACAGAAACAGAGTTCAAAGCTTAACATAGCCTCTTGAATCACTTGGTTTAGTCTGTAATCGTGGTACTGCAGCTTCTCCTACAGCTGTGCAGTCATATTGGTTAAGGGGTAGAAAGGCGGGGTAGGTGGGAGGAGCTAGGGTTTTGGGTTCAGAACAGGGGTGAAGAAACTGTAAAAAGACACAAAACATTGTCCGTCTGTTGCTAGGTTACATGCACTAGGCCCGGCTCTGCCCTTTTCTTTCCTGACACTTGCAGTGATAGGTCAGTTCATCCCATCCATCAAAACAACAGGATGTGAAGGGAAGAGCCAGAGGATGTTATTGGGCTTGTTCAATCAGAGTCAGGTTTGATAGTCCATCATTGGTAGTGTTCCCCTGCTCAGACATTGCATGCATCAACCAATGGTTGCGTGCCACGTCCGTGACTATTTCATCGACTGACAGATTGCTATAACATACGGATGATGTGGTTAGCCGATACGTAAAATACGTATCCAAGCGTTGTAAGATCTGGCATGCGTCAGCAACGCATGGGCAGAGGAACGCACCCATAGCGTTAACAAGATGATGAAAATCAGGAATCTGCAGATGACGATGAATTGAAGAAGCAAGTTTAAACCGGTTGTCCATTTGTATTGAAGAAGCAAGTTTAAACCGGTTGTCCATTTGTATTGAAGAAGCAAGTTTAAACCGGTAGTCCATTTGTATTGAAGAAGCAAGTTTAAACCGGTTGTCCATTTGTATTGAAGAAGCAAATTTAAACCAGTTGTCCATTTGTATTGAAGAAGCAAGTTTAAACCGGTTGTCCATTTGTATTGAAGAAGCAAGTTTAAACCAGTTGTCCATTTGTATTGAAGAAGCAAGTTTAAACCGGTTGTCCATTTGTATTGAAGAAGCAAGTTTAAACCGGTTGTCCATTGTCGACAGCTGTCAGAACTCAAAGCTGTCATACCCACAGCTATATCACACTAAGAAAGTTTGTATTTTCTGTTTTATAACAAAACTACTTTTCCTACTTACATTCTATTACAAAGCAGGGGATCTCTGGGTGAATGAAGCTCAGAGAATAGCATGTTGGTGTGGATCCATTGGATGACAAGTCCTTTAACCAGTCTCTGAAATTTTCCATGAACAATTAGCACTGGCATTAGCACTAGCATTAGCACTAGCATTAGCACTGGCATTAGCACTAGCATTAGCACTGGCGTTAGCACTAGCATTTAGCGTTAGCATAGCATTGGCATTCAAAGAGTGGCACAGCTAGATGAATGACAGATAGAGTATGCTCTGTAGCATGGTAAAGTAAAGCACGACTAGGGATAGTATACAGTATATGATGGGGCCAAGGCAGTCTGTAGCTAGCCTTGTCTCCTTTCTGTAAAAGATCCCCAGGCAGTTTGGTGTGTGTGTGAGTTTAGTGGACATGCATGCATAGCGTATTTGTGCCTGCATGCTTGCATGTGCATATATATACATTAATGCATGTTTACGTCTGTGTGTGTGTGTGTGTGTGTGTTTCATACGCCTCTCCATAGTATAATAATTACACTTTAAACCAGTCATATCAAGGTCTCTCCTCTATGAGTATCCATCGTCTTGTGCTGTAGTATGCTGTATATCCATCTTTGGCCCTCTGAATCCTTTCCACTATCCACCTTCCACCCTCATCCTCTACTGTGGCCTCTGGGCCCTGGGTTCAGTCTAGGGTTGCAAAGTTCCGGCAACTTTCCCGAAATCCCTAGGTCGGAGGATATACAGATGTCCTACTTATTCCCTCCTTACCAGGATTTCTGGAAAACCTGAATTTTGGAACCCTAGTTGAGTCGGTCAGGTCAGTGTGGCCCCTGAGGCTCTTGGGGCGCCTGGCTGTCCTCCAGACCCCTCAGGGTAACGTAGATGAAAGGCACCAGGCCCCGCTGGGCCCCCAGGGAGCAGAGGAGCCAGTCGGCGTCAGCCCGACTCAGGACACTCAGTACGTCCCCTTTATGGAAACTCAGCTGGTCAGGCTCTGTGGCTATGTGGTGGCACAGGGCACGCACCTCACTGGGGGGGGGGGGGTGAGAGAGAGAGAGAAAGAAGGACAAAAACATATTGTTGCTTGTATCCTGTATTTTTTAATTGTCCATGTTTCTGTTTTAAGTGTAATTTCATTATATTGCTATGTTTTTAGTCTATTGTATTGCTGTGTTTTTAGCCTTTAAGTATGATAAAAAAATCAAAAAGATAATCGGATATATTGTATTTCGTACAGCTTTGGTTTATCTTACCACAGCTGTTTGGTGTGGCTCTCCTGTGGCGGCTGAGGAGGTGGAGAGGGTTGGTTCAGAGTGGGAGGGGCCGGAGGAGCTGAAGGCTCCACCCTCTTCACTGTCCCCGCCCCCACTGTCTGGGCTAAGAGGTCCAGCACGGACATGTCCAGACCTGTCAGCCATCCAGACGGCAGCCTGCAAGGGACAAACAGAACAAAGAGACATGTATTATAAAGAGTTAACAAATGTATTACTGTAGCACCTGTTCATCCCTTCACTTCAGTCACCTGCTCCTCTTGCTTTTGGATGGTCTCTGCTCTGCTCCATCTGGCCTGGAGGGGGTGCCACCACCACCCATGCTGGACCCAAACAGTCTGACCCAGCGCATGCCCTGGCCCTGGGAGGGGTCTTCAGTCTGGGCCGCTGGCTGGGTCGCTGTGGCTTCTGTGGCCCTTGTGGTTCCTGGATCCTTCTCTTTCTCCTTGTCCTGGGTGAGCACTGACTCTGGGGGACTCCCCATCCAGGATGGTCTTCCTCTTCCTCTGGACCCCATCCACTCACCACTGGAGCTGGAGCTGCTCTTCCTGCTTCTCTCCCTAAGAACCTCCTCTTCCTGGCTAGACTCTGCCCCTTCCACAACACCCTTCCTGGGGAGTGGGTGCTGACTCTGGCTCCGCCTCTCTGCAGACTTCTTCCTCTTCTCGCTCTTAACGAACTTCGACCCACCCTGAGCTGATTGGTCGATATAGACCTGGGAACTCTGCATGAGCTGGTACCACCATCCCGCCTGGCGATCACGCTCCTGCTGCTGACGACCCTCCTCCGCCCAATCCCTCTCTCTCTCCTTCCTCCTTTCCTCCTTCTCTCCATCCTCCTCATGGCTTACTCCTTCCACCCCCTTCACTCTCTTTCCTGTGCCCTTCCCCCTCCCGCTCTCTCTCCACAGGTTTGCAAATCCTGTTCCTACTTCGGTTATCATTGGCTGTGCTTCTACAAGCCCCGCCCCTAAACTATCAATCCCCTCCCCCGCCCCCGCCCCCTCTCTCCTCGACCCCATCCTCTGCATCATCCCCTCTCTCTTCCCTCTCTCTCCAACCCCTTCCATCCTAGGCCACGTCCCCTCTCGTCTCAGCCCCAACCTTTCTCTGTTCCCCACCCCGCCTCCTTCCTTTTTAACCTCCGCCCCTTCTCTCATAGACTCTGCCCTCTGTGACTCCGAGCTCCACCCCCTCATGAGCTGGAAGGTGGAGCATGCTGATTGGTTCAGGCTCTGGCCGGCGGAGGCGGAGCAGAGCTGTTCCTTGCTTCTCAGGTGTTCCTGGCTCCTCTGGACCAATCGCGGCTCAAAGAGCAGATCCAGATCAAAGGGCAACAGAGACAGAGGCTGGAGGAGGAGGAGGAGCTCCTCCAAGAGAGGTTGGCATGGCCCCTGGGACAACGGCAGGAAACCCCACGGGTGGTAGTGAGCTGCTACGATGTCTGGGGAGACAGGCAGAGAGAAGAAGAAGAACAACAACAAGAAGAAGAAGAAACGAGATGTTAGACTATCAGAAGCACACAATACCAAACCTGAGTGAAGAAAGTAATCTGTTAACTTTCAAAGACTTTCGCTAGGTGTGCTTGATTTGGCTTTGGACTTACCTTCATGAGTGTAGAGATGATTGAACCAAAATTCCAAAGATCGCAAGCTGAAACAGAGAGAAACAAAAGAGAGAGTCGTTAACTTGACTTTTTCACTTGTACATGCTGACAACAAGAAACCTGTCTGTTTGATGGTGAGGAGACACCAGTAAACAGTTGTAGTATAGAGCACATAGAGGGTACTCACTTCAACAGTCCGAAGATGAATGAGTTGAGTCTCATGCTGTGGCTGGTGAGCTCTGAGTACTGGGACACCTTGGAAAACAGGCTGTGGACCACACAGGTGGACGGGCCTGATGTAGAGAGAGAGAGCTCACCAACCAAGATTTCACAAAATGGGACAAACACCAAATTGAGACTCTGCAAGCAGAATTCTGCAAAAATATCCTCCATGTACAACGTAGAACACCAAATAATGCATGCAGAGCAGAATTAGGCCGATACCCACTAATTATCAAAATCCAGAAAAGAGCCGTTAAATTCTACAACCACCTAAAAGGAAGCGATTCCCAAACCTTCCATAACAAAGCCATCACCTACAGAGAGATGAACCTGGAGAAGAGTCCCCTAAGCAAGTTGGTCCTAGGGCTCTGTTCACAAACACAAACACACCCCACAGAGCCCCAGGACAACAGCACAATTAGACCCAACCAAATCATGAGAAAACAAAAAGATAATTACTTGACACATTGGAAAGAATTAACAAAAAAACAGAGCAAACTAGAATGCTATTTGGCCCTAAACAGAGAGTACACAGTGGCAGAATACCTGACCACTGTGACTGACCCAAACTTAAGGAAAGCTTTGACTATGTACAGACTCAGTGAGCATAGCCTTGCTATTGAGAAAGGCCGCCGTAGGCAGACATGGCTCTCAAGAGAAGACAGGCTATGTGCACACTGACCACAAAATGAGGTGGAAACCGAGCTGCACTTCCTAACCTCCTGCCCAATGTATGACCATATTAGAGACACGTATTTCCCTCAGCTCACACAGATCCACAAAGAATTCGAAAACAAATCCAATTTTGATAAACTCCCATATCTACTGGGTGAAATTCCACAGTGTGCCATCACAGCAGCAAGATTTGTGACCTGTTGCCACAAGAAAAGGGCAACCAGTGAAGAACAAACACCATTGTAAATACAACCCATATTTATGCTTACTTATTTTAACTTGTGTGCTTTAACCATTTGTACATTGTTACAACACTGTATATATTTAATATGACACTTGTAATGTCTTTATTGTTTTGAAACTTCTGTATGTGTAATGTTTACTGTTAATTCGTTTTGTTTGTTTCACTTTTGTGTATTGTCTACCTCACTTGCTTTGGCAATGTTAACACATGTTTCCCATGCCAATAAAGCGCCTTGAATTGAATTGAATTGAGAGAGAGAGAGAGAGAGAGAGAGAGAGAGAGAGAGAGAGAGAGAGAGAGAGAGAGAGAGAGAGCGAGAGAGAGAGCGAGAGAGCGAGAGAGCGAGAGAGAGAGAGAGAGAGAGATTATTGAATCATCTTCATAGTCATCATCATCATCATTAATACCATCTTCCTCACCACTCCACCTGCTCCATCCCCTCCTCCGCCTGCCTCCTCCTCCTCCTTCACTCTCCAGACATAACATGTTGCGTGGAGGCCTCTACCAGGCTCCAGGGCTTATGCTCTAATCATCATCATCATCATACCTAGTTGTGTGGAGGCCTCTACCAGGCTCCAGGGCTGGTTGCGTCTCTGTCCGATGATCAGGTCCAGGACGTAGGCCTTCAGCCCATCCCCCAGCACCTCCCTTAGAGCCGGACACAGGTACTTCAGGATCAGGTGGCCCACGTTGGGACTCACCCAACTGTTACCCAGCTTCGCCTAGAGGATGGGGGAGGGTAGGGGGAGAGGGGGGAGGGGTAGAAGGAGAGAGTGTGAACAGGATGCAGAAGGAAGAAGAGAGGTTAGACAGATTGATAGAGAGAAAAGGGGAGAGAAATAGAGAGAGAAATAAAGAATTAGAGAAATTATGATTAGGAAAAAAATACATTCTAATGTTGCAAAATCGAAACACTCCCTAGCAACCATCAAGAAAAGTATACTCACAGAATGCAATATAACAGAATTATATAGTTGTCTTTAGGGGTAAATCACCCAGTAGAACACGATACCTTAACGTCAGGGTCCCGACTGGTGCCAAAATGAGCCACGATTAAATCTACCGCTGTATTGATGGCTTTGACTAAACCTGAGAGAGAGAGAAAGGGAGAGAAAGGGAGAGAGAGGGAGAGAGAGAAGGTAGCCGATTACAAGAGGCCCTTCACAGCCTCTCAGCAGTAAGTATAGTCTAATACAAGCTGCAGTCACACTCTTTTATGTTATGCTAATCACACTCGTTTCTCCTTTCCACAAGGAGAATTAGTTAGTCCCCAATGGACAACCTAAAGCAGAAAATGTTGATTTGCATGGCTTGAAAGTAGATATACATTTCTTAAATTATTGACAAAGCAGTTGTGAAGATGGGGAGGGGTATGTCTGTTAGAAAAAGATATTCTGCATTTGACACAAATCAACTGATCAGGCTCTGTTCTTTTGTTACATATTTTTTCTAATTTAACATTTATTTACCCAGGCAAGTCAGTTAAGAACAACTTCTTATTTACAGTGACGGCCGAGGAAACAGTGGGTTAACTGGCTTGTTCAGGGGCAGAACGACAGATTTTTTTAATCTTGTCAGCTCGAGGATATGATCTAGCAACCTTTCGGTTACTAGTCCAACGCTCTAATCACTAGGCTACCTGTCGTTCTTGATCACTGTAATATGGTCAAGTGCAGTAAAGAATTATATATCAAAGGAACATGTTCAAAAACAAAAGTTATACTTTGACAGAATATTTTGTTCAGATCATTGACAAAAAAAGGACAATTAAATACATTTTAATCCCACTTTGTAACAACAATAAAATGTGGAAAAAGTCAAGGGGTGTGAATACATTCTGCAGGCACTGTATCTTTATAATATTTTGTGGATACTGGTTTAGGAGTTCAGAGTCACTAGTCGGAGTTAGTGGGGTCTAGTGGAAGGACCAAGATCAAAGACCTAGTGACACTCAGAGAGAGATTTCAGGGAGAGAAAAGAAAGATAGAGATAGAGAGAGAGAGAGAGACAGGGAGACAGAGAGAGAGGTAGTGAGAAAGAGAGAGAGAGCGCGGTAGTGAGAGAGAGAGAGCGGTAGTGAGAGAGAGAGCGGTAGTGAGAGAGAGAGAAAGCTGTAGTGAGAGAGAGAGAGAGCGAGAGAGAGCGAGAGAGAGAACGAGAGCGCGAGAGGTAGTGAGAGAGAGAGCGAGGTAGTGAGCTCATTGGCCTCTGAGTGTGAAGGTGAACGGAAAAGCACTGGAGCAACGAACCACCCTTGCTGTCTCTGCCTGGCCGGTTCCCCTCTCTCCACTGGGATCCTCTGCCTCTAACCTATTACAGGAGCTGAGTCACTGGCTTACTGGTGCTGAGTCACTGGCTTACTGGTGCTCTTTCATGCCGTCCCTAGGAGGGGTGCGTCACTTGAGTGGGTTGAGTCACTGACGTGATCTTCCTGTCTGGGTTGGCGCCCCTCCTTGGGTTGTGCCGTGCAAGAGATCCTTGTGGGCTATACTCGGCCTTGTCTCAGGATGGTAAGTTGGTGTTTAAAGATATCCCTCTAGTGGTGTGGGGGCTGTGCTTTGGCAAAGTGGGTGGGGTTATATCCTTCCTGATTGGGCCTGTCCGGGGGTATCATCGAGTGGGGCAACAGTGTCTCCCGACCCCTCCTGTCTCAGCCTCCAGTATTTATGCTGCAGTAGTTTATGTGTCGGGGAGCTAGGGTCAGTTTGTTATATCTGGAGTATTTCTCCTGTCTTATCCGGTGTCCTGTGTGAATTTAAGTATGCTCTCTCTAATTCTCTTTCTTTCTTTCTTTCTTTCTTTCTTTCTTTCTTTCTTTCTTTCTTTCTTTCTCTCTCTCTCTCTCTCTCGGAGGAACTGAGCCCTTGGACCATGCCTCAGGATTACCTGGCCTGATGACTCCTTGCTGTCCCCAGTCCACCTGGCCATGCTGCTGCTCCAGTTTCAACTGTTCTACCTGCGGCTATGGAACCCTGACCTGTTCACCGGACGTGCTACCTGTCCCAGACCTGCTGTTTTCAACTCTCTAGAGACAGCAGGAGCGGTAGAGATACTCTGAATGATCGGCTACGAAAAGCCAACTGACATTTACTCCTGAGGTGCTGACTTGTTGCACCCTCGACAACTACTGTGATTATTATTATTTGACCCTGCTGGTCATTTATGAACATTTGAACATCTTGGCCATGTTCTGTTATAATCTCCACCCGGCACAGCCAGAAGAGGACTGCCACCCCTCATAGCCTTGTTCCTCTCTAGGTTTCTTCCTAGGTTCTGACCTTTCTAGTGAGTTTTTCCTAGCCACCGTGCTTCTACATCTGCATTGCTTGCTGTTTGGGGTTTTAGGCTGGGTTTCTGTACAGCACTTTGAGATATCAGCTGATGTAAGAAGGGCTTTATGAATACATTTGATTTGATTTCTTCTGCAAAAAGATAGAATTTGAGTTGGATAAATGTTGATAAACTTAAATTTTTTCACAAGGACTTTTACAAGATACTAACCTCAACAACAAAACGTTCAATCCATATCCAAATTCCAGACCTAAAACCTCTCGGAAAAAATGACCTGAATGGACTATTACTACCAAGGACTATCAATAAAACACTTTAACAAACCAAAACCTACAGAAGAAACACAGCGGAACCTGGAAATACCATCCAACACAAAACTGAGTGAGTAATATTCAGTCTGAACCAGTCTTGGATCCAAAAAGTAAAAGACAATCTCTAGGTAATTTTGTTATATAAAGCTTAATAAATAAGGCTACTAAGTTACCAAGCTGCTAGGACAGAACTGACTGGCTGCAACTTCAATTAGCACTGAAGTGGCCTTTGAAGACCCAATGGCATATCCCTGTGGAGAGGTAATTTACAATACAGTATAAAAAATAACACTGCACAAAATAAGTACAGAAAGAAGCTCCTCAAGGTCAATCCAGAGACACTATTTGCTGACTGCTACAATGAGGGGAACTGAAGCAACTTAATTTTCCACAAAGACCATCCCCTGAAAACCTAATGTCTACCTGGCCCACAGTTCCACCCTGGATTAATGTCTACCAGGCCCACCACTCCACCCTGGACTAATGTCTACCTGGCCCACCACCCCACCCTGGACTAATGTCTACCTGGCCCACTACTCCACCCTGGACTAATGTCTACCTGGCCCACCACTCCACCCTGGACTTGAACAGCCTTTACAACCAGGTCCACCTCTACAAGGCAGCAAACACAACTTTTGTCAGGACCCTGAAGGACGTCACCCTCAACCTGTAGCCCCAGCACCTCACACAGTTGCAACGGACACCCCGCCCAGACCAGAGAGACACCCTCCCAGACCTGCAAGACCCCCCACCTGAAGGACCTGCACTGAGAGAACCTACGCCTAGAGAACCTACACCCAGACCACAGCATCACCAGCCACACCCCAACCAGCTAAAACCACCCCAAGCAAACCACGGCCACACCCGATATACTATAGGCCCCCCCCATATCAGATCTATGCCCCTTCTTCCCACCCCATGCCCCCCGCCCCTGCGGCAAGGACCTCAACATGACAGTAGATATGCCCAGGCCGTGAGAAGAGCAACAGGCCCAACCCCCACTATTACACCAGCCCAAGCCCCATTCTGCGGCCTAAGAGGTATGTATCAGAAGCTCAAAATTCTCTGCTCACACCTACTGTGATGGTTGGGGCCTAAACCACACAGAAACAACATTAGACACTATGGAACACAAAGCTTTTACTATCTCATCCTGGAATATACAAAGTCTGAGATCATCTGCTTTTGGCCTAACGAGCAGCAACCCAGAATTCATCAAAAAAATGTGGAAATACAGACATTGTCATCCGACAAGAAACATGGTATAAAGGAGATGGACCCACTGCTTTCCCTCTAGGTTACAGAGAGCTGGTAGTCCCATCCACCCAACTACCAGGTGTGAAACAGGGAAGAGACTCAAGGGGTATGCTAATATGGTATAGAGCAGATCTGACCCACTCTATTAAATTAGTCAAAACAGGAACATTTTACATCTGGCTAGAAATGAATAAGGAAATTATCTTAACAGAGAAAAACTTCCTCATGTCTGCTACCTATATCCCCCCCACTAGAATCCCCATACTTTAACGATGACAGCTTCTCTATCCTGGAGGGGGAAATCAAGAATTTCCAGGCCCAGGGACATGTACTTGTCTTTGGTGACCTAAATGCCAGAACCTGACACCCTCAGCACACAGGCGGACAAACACTTACATGGAGGTGACAGCACTCCCTTCCTCATGTGCCCCTCTAGACACAACTACAACAACATAACCAACCAAAAGGGTCACAACTCCTGGAGCTCTGTCGGATGCTGGGTATGTTCATAGTCAATGGTATGCTTCGAGGGGACTCCTTTGGTAGGTACACCTATAGCTCATCTCTTGGCAATTCCCGTACGACATACCACGTATTCATCCTGCACATCATAATTGACAAACAAACAAACCAAAACAAAGGCAAAGTCTTCTCATGCTTTGTTGGTTTCAAAAAAGCTTTCGACTCAATTTGGCATGAGGGCCTGCTATACAAATTGATGGAAAGTGGTGTTGGGGAAAAACCATACGACATTATAAAATCCATGTACACATACAACAAGTGTTTGGGTTAAAATTGACAAAAAAACACACGTCTTTTTACAAGGCCTGGGGGTCAGGGATTCAGCTTAACCCTCTTTAACATATATATCAATGAATTGGCGAGGGCACTAGAACAGTCTGCAGCACCCGGCCTCACCCGACTAGAATCTAAAGTCAAATGTCTACTGTTGGCTGATGATCTGGTGCTTCAGTCAACAACCAAGGAGGGCCTACAGCAGCACCTAGATCTTCTGCACAGATTCTATCAGACCTGAGCCCTGACAGTAAATCTCAGTAAGACAAAAATAATGGTGTTCCAAAAAAGGTCCAGTTGCCAGGACCCCGAATACAATTTCCACCTAGACACTGTTGCCCTAGAGCACACAAAAAAACGATACATACCTCTGCCTAAACATCAGCGCCACAGGAAACTTCCACAAAGCTGTGAATGATCTGAGCGATAAGGCAAGAATGGCCTTCTATGCCATCAAAAGGAACATCAAATTTGACATACCAATTAGAATCTGGTTTAAAATATTTTAATCAATCTTTATGGCTGTGAGGTCTGGGGTCCACTCACCAACCAAGAATTCACAAAATGGGACAAACACCAAATTGAGACAACGTAAAACCTCAAATAATGCATGCAGAGCAAAGTTAGGCCAATATCCTCTAATTATCAAAATCCAGAAAATAGCCGTTAAATTGTACAACCAACTAAAAGAAAGTGATTCCCAAACCTTCCATAACAAAGCCATCACCTACAGAGGAAAGAAACTGGAGAAGAGCCCCCTAAGCAAGCTGGACCTGGGGCTCTGTTCCCAAACACACCCCACAGAGCCTCAGGACAGAAACAGAATTAGACCCAACCAAATCAGGAGAAAACAAAAAGATAATTACATGACACATTGGAAAGAATTTACAAAAATACAGAGAAAACTAGAATGCTATTTGGCCCTAAACAGAGAGTACACAGTGGCAGAATACCTGACCCTGTGACTGACCCAACATTCAGGAAATCTTTGACTACAGGCAGACCTGGCTGTCAACAGAAGACAGGCTTCCCCATGCCAATAAACACCCTTACATTGAAATTGATAGAAATAGGGAGCTAGGGAGAGAGAGAGAAACTACACTTAACATACTGCTGTGTTCAGTACCACAGTCAAGGAAGGTAAAGAGGAGAAGCCACAGTCATTTTTATGCTATATCCTGATGTCACAAGCACAAACATACAGCGCCTTCGGAAAGTATTCAGACCCCTTGACTTTTTCCACATTTTGGTACGTTACAGCCTTATTCTAAAATGTATTAAATCGTTTTTTCCCCTCAATCTACAGTACTCACAATACCCCCATAATGACAAAGCCAAAACAGTTATATTTTTTTACAAATTTATATGAAATAAACTGTAATATCACATTTACAGAAGTATTCAGACCCTTTACTCAGTACTTTGTTGAAGCACCTTTGGCAGCAATTACAGCCTTGAGTCTTCTTGGGTATGACGCTACAAGCTTGGCACACCTGTATTTGAGGAGTTTCTCCCATTCTTCTCTGCAGATCCCCTCAAGCTCTGTCAGGTTGGATGGGGAGCGTCGCTGCACAGCTATTTTCAGGTTTCTCCAGAGATGTTCGATTGGGTTCAAGTCCGGGCTCTGTCTGGGCCACTCAAGGACATTCAGAGGCTTTCCCCAAAGCCACTCCAGCGTTGTCTAAGCTGTGTACTTGGGGTCGTTGTCCTGTTGGAAGGTGAACCTTCGCACCAGTCTGAGGTCCTGAGTGCTCTGGAGCAGGTTTTCATCAAGGATCAATCTGTACTTTGCTCTGTTCATCTTTACCTTGATCTTGACTAGTCTCCCAGTCCCTGCCGCTGAAAAACGTCCCCACAGCATGATGCTGCCACCACCATGCTTCACCATAGGGATGGTGCCAGGTTATCTCCAGACGTGACGCTAGTCATACAGGCCAAAGTGTTCAATCTTGGTTTCATCAGACCAGAGAATCTTGTTCCTCATGGTCTGAGAGCCTTTAGGTGCCTTGTGGCAAACTCCAAGCGGGCTGTCATGTGCCTTTTACTGAGAAGTGGCTTCCGTATGGCCATTCTACCATAAAGGCCTGGTTGGTGGAGTGATGTAGAGATGGTTGTCCATTTGGAAGGTTCTTCCATCTCCACAGAGGAACTCTGGAGCTCTGTCAGAGTGACCATTGGGTTCTTAGTCACCTCCCTGTCCAAGGCTCTTCTTCTCCGATTTTTCAGTTTGGCCGGGAGGCCAGCTCTAGGAAGAGTCTCGGTGGTTCCAAACCTCTTCCATTTAAGAATGATGGAGGCCACTGTGTTCTTGGGGACCTTCAATGCAGCAGAATTTTTTTGGTACCCTTCCCCAGATCTGTGTCTCGACACAATCCTGTCTGAGCTCTACAGACAATTGCTGCGACCTCATGGCTTGGTTTTTGCTCTGACATGCACTGTCAACTGTGGGACATTATATAGACAAGTGTGTGCCTTTCCAGATAATGTCCAAACAATTTAATTTAGCATAGTTGGACTTCAATCAAGTTGTAGAAACATCTCAAGGATGATCAATGGAAACAGGATACACCTGAGCTCAATTTCGAGTCTCATAGCAAAGGGTCTGAATACTTATGTATATAAGAGGATTTTTTTTGTTTGTAAATTTGTCAAAGAACCCTTGACCTTTTTAAAAAATGGAATCCATTTTAGATTAAAGCTGTAATGTGGAGAAAAAGTCAAGGGGTCTGAATACTTTCCGAATGCACGGTTTATACTACACCACTTGATCACACCTCTCTTCTGCTGCAGGTTCACAGAGATGTGGGATTGTGAGGAAGTGGAGGACGATGACGAAGAGGAGGCGTCAGGAGAGAGACAGAACTCATCTGGAGGACGCTCCGTCAGGGAGAAGTAGTCTGGCAGGAAGTCACTGTAGTACTGCTGCAGCTGCTTCACAGACTGGCCTGAGAACACACACGTAGGATGAGAAAATCACACACACACACACACACACACACACACACACACACACACACACACACACACACACACACACACACACACACACACACACACACACACACACACACACACACACACACAGCATCTAATCAGCAAGGTTAGTAGTATATGTGCACCATTGAGTCGTCCCAGGGCGTGGCCACTAGAGGCTGGAGGGAAGTCAAACACATTCCGTCGTGTGATTCGCTGTCCCCTGGCCACGCCCCTACGACCATTCCCGTCCAGACTGCCTGATAGGGCGGGTACGCCTGATCCCCCAGAGGAACACCTCTCCACCCCCAGGGGGTTCCTACGACGATACTCCCTCCATTTCAGAGTCTGGGGAGAGAGGTGGTGTCCTGTGGGGGAGGATGGGCGGAGGGGACGTGGGAATGATGGGGGTGAAGAAGTGGGTGAGAAAAGAGAAGGAGCCAAAAGTCGGGTGATGGTAGACAGGGAGATGAGAGAGGTTGGTTATCAAGTGGAGGATTGGGGAAAGCAAGATTAAATGAGGAGAGAGAGGTCAACGAAGTGTACATGGTAGAAGGCAGAGGAAGAGGAACGTTGAAAAAATGAGAGAGATGGGGTGAGTGTACATGGTCAGAAAAATAGGATAGAAGAAGAAATGATTATGGATAAGAAGAAAAAGAAAGACAAGAGAGTCAGTAAGAGAGTATATCTGTTAAATCACCCTGACTACAGTATATCTGTTAAATCACCATGACTACAGAATATAACAGTATATCTGTTAAATCACCATGACTACAGTATATAACAGTATATCTGTTAAATCACCATGACTACAGTATATCTGTTAATCACCATGACAACAGTATATCTGTTAAATCACCCTGACTACAGTATATCTGTTAAATCACCATGACTACAGTATATCTGTTAAATCACCATGACTACAGTATATCTGTTAAATCACACTGACAACAGTATATAACAGTATATCTGTTAAATCACCATGACTACAGTATATAACAGTATCTCAGTTAAATCACCATGACTACAGTATATAACAGTATATCTGTTAAATCACCATGACTACAGTATATAACAGTATATCTGTTAAATCACCATGACTACAGTATATAATAGTATATCTGTTAAATCACCATGACTACAGTATATAATAGTATATCTGTTAAATCACCATGACTACAGTATATAATAGTATATCTGTTAAAATCACCCTGACTACAGTATATCTGTTAAATCACCATGACTACAGTATATCTGTTAAATCACCATGACTACAGTATATCTGTTGAATCACCCTGACTACAGTATATCTGTTAAATCACCCTGACTACAGTATATAACAATATATCTGTTAAATCACCATGACTACAGTATATAACAGTGTATCCGTTAAAATCACCCTGACTACAGTATATCTGTCAAATCACCCTGACTACAGTATATAACAATATATCTGTTAAATCACCATGACTACAGCATATAACAGTATATCTGTTAAATCACCATGACTACAGTATATAACAGTATATCTGTTACAATCACCCTGACTACAGTATATCTGTTAAATCACCCTGACTACAGTATATAACAATATATCTGTTAAATCACCATGACTACAGCATATAACAGTATATCTGTTAAATGACCCTGACTACAGTATATAACAGTATATCTGTTAAATCACCATGACTACAGTATATAACAGTATATCTGTTAAATCACCATGACTACAGTATATCTGTTAAATCACACTGACTACAGTATATCTGTTAAATGACCCTGACTACAGTATATCTGTTAAATGACCCTGACTACAGTATATAACAGTATATCTGTTAAATCACCATGACTACAGTATATCTGTTAAATCACCATGACTACAGTATATCTGCTAAATCATCATGACTACAGTATATCTGTTAATTCACCATGACTACAGTATATCTGTTAAATGACCCTGACTACAGTATATCTGTTAAATCACCATGACTACAGTATATAACAGTATATCTGTTAATTCACCATGACTACAGTATATCTGCTAAATCATCATGACTACAGTATATCTGTTAATTCACCATGACTACAGTATATCTGTTAATTCACCATGACTACAGTATATCTGTTAAATCACCATGACTACAGTATATAACAGTATATCTGTTAAATCACCATGACTACAGTATATCTGCTAAATTACCATGACTACAGTATATCTGTTAATTCACCATGACTACAGTATATAACAGTATATCTGTTAAATCACCCCGACTACAGTATATAACAGTATATCTGTTAAATCACCATGACTACAGTATATAACAGTATATTTGTTAAATCACCCTGACTACAGTATATAACGGTATATATGTTAAATCACCATGACTACAGTATATAATAGTATATTTGTTAAATCACCCTGACTACAGTATATAACGATATATATGTTAAATCACCATGACTACAGTAGATCTGTTAAATCACCATGACTACAATATATAACAGTATATCTGTTAAATCACCATGACTACAGTATATTACAGTATATCTGTTAATTCACCCTGACTACAGTATGTAACAGTATATCTGTTAAATCACCATGACTACAGTATATTACAGTATATCTGTTAATTCACCCTGACTACAGTATGTAACAGTACATCTGTTAAATCACAATGACTACAGTATATATGTTAATCACCATGACAACAGTATATCTGTTAAATCACCATGACTACAGTATATCTGTTCAATCACCGTGACAACAGTATATAATAGTATATCTGTTAAATGACCCTGACTACAGTATATAACAGTATATCTGTTAAAAAACCATGACTACAGTATATCTGTTAAATCACCATGACTACAGTATATCTGTTAAATCACCATGACTACAGTATATCTGTTAAATCACCATACGATGTAAGTTGACCGCAAACAAATAACGTATAACAGAAAGAAAATAAGAAAAAAGACTGAAAGAAACCCATAGAAGACATGAGGGGGACAGGACTGGCCAACCCATAATCCAACAACCTCACTGATACCACCACATACATGACAACTCCTGACCGGACCGCACTGAGATAGAGACACCTACCATGTTGTGTCCTGGACCCTGGTCCTCTGCTCCCCTCCACAGGGTCTGACGTCTCCTCGTATCGCAATGAAATCTCACTGTCCTGGAGCACGACCGGCAGGATGGGGAGGGTCCCACGGTGACACTGACCCTGCACCTGGCCCTGGACCGGAGGCAGCATGGGGGGCACCGCTCCCCGCTTCACCCCCAGGGACGGAGGTGGATGAGTGGGAGGCAGAGGGGCAGCCGCCAGTCGTGCTGGTGGGGGATGGGTATGGTGGAGGGGCAGGAGCCCGGCCGACAGGGGGCAGGAGAGGCTGAGAGGAGTCTGGGGGCTGGGGGTGCAGGTAGAACAGGAAGTGGAGGTCACCCCCTGGAGGCGGACGGGGGAATAGCTACCCAGCGGCGAGGGCCGGACAGAACCAGGGCCGAGCGGAGCCACCGCTGACACCATCCCACCCATCGTACCACCAACCTGGCATCGACGCAAAGAGTCTTGCCATCGGTCGTCGTCGACCCCATCAGACCCCTCTGGACCTCCAGAAGGCCCTCCACCCCGCGCCTGCATCCCAGAGACGTAGCCCGGCAGCAGGGGAAGAATGGGCTTGGGCCGGGACAGCTTGGAGAACTGGTGGTGGAAGGTGAAGGGTTGGATGGGGAGGGTGGTAGGACGCTGGTCTTTAGTGTAGCGGACAACGGCAGAGCTGCACGAAGAGCTGGAGAGACCACCTGAGAGAGAGAGAGAGAGAGAGAGAGAGAGAGAGAGAGAGAGAGAGAGAGAGAGAGAGAGAGAGAGAGAGAGAGAGAGAGAGAGAGAGAGAGAGAGAGAGAGAGACAGACAGACAAGGTCAGTAAAGGATAGCATTTTTCTCTTGGCACAATTCTCAATTTTAGCTCCGTCATCATAATTTACAAAGCATGTGTTATTCCCTGATAATAACTGACGACACAGGAACTGTATCAGCCATTACACGGTCTGTATTACAAATGAATAAACATGTAGGGGAAATGAAGGTTAAGTTGAATTGATCCACAGAGACAAACACAAATTGCCCAGAAAGCTGCTAGTGTCAACAGACAGATAGTCCTGATCACATACAGCCCAGACTGCCTTGTAACTAGAGACACAGTATACTGTGATAGGCACACACACACACCTGGAGAATACTGCGTCAGTCTGTCCTACAGCAGAAACACCAAAGAACAGCCTTTTTCCAGTATTCTCTTCTTTCTGTCTCTCTGTGTATCCGTATCAGTGTGTGAGCATGTAATGTAGCATGTCAGTGTGTATGTGTGTGTGTGCGTGTGTGTTGTATTCCTCGATCTGGTCGCTGCGTGAGCAACGGGGGTGTGTGTGACGTCAGCAGCAACATTGCGCAAGCTGTTTATGCTCCCATGGAATGTCAGTCAGCATGGATGCAGTAACACATCTCAGCCACAGAGGCAGTATTGAGTCGTGAGTTCTGTCCTCTGACAGGGAAAAAATATCTGCCTCTCTGTCTGCCTCTCTGTCTGCCTCTCTGTCTGCCTCTCTGTCTGCCTCTCTCTCTCTCTGTCTGTCTCTCTGTGCCTCTCTGTCTGACTCTCTGTCTGCCTTTCTGTCTGCCTCTCTGTCTGTCTGTCTGTCTGTCTGTCTGTCTATCTGTCTGTCTGCCTCTCTGTCTGCCTCTCTGTCTGTCTGCCTCTCTGTCTGTCTGCCTCTCTGTCTGTCTGCCTCTCTGTCTGTCTCTCTCTCTCTCTGTCTGTCTCTGTCTCTCTCTCTCTCTCTCTCTCTCTGTCTGTCTGTCTCTGTCTGTGTCTGTCTGTCTCTGTCTGTCTCTCTCTCTGTCTGTCTGTCTGCCTCTGTCTGTCACTCTCTCTCTGTCTGTCTCTGTCTGTCTGTCTGTAGCTGAACTCACACAGTCTGTCTCTGTCTGTCTGTCTGTAGCTGAACTCACACAGTCTGTCTTTCTGTCTGTGTGTCTGTGTGTCTGTGTGTCTGTGTGTCTGTGTGTCTGTGTGTCTGTGTGTCTGTCTGTCTGTCTGTCTGTCTGTCTGTCTGTCTGTCTGTCTGTCTCAATTCAATTAAATGAAATGTAAGGGTCTTTATTGGCATTGGAAACGTATGTGTACATTGCCAAAGCAAGTGAAATGGATAATAAAGAAGTGAAATAAACCAAAAATGAACCGTAAACATTACTCTCACAAAACGTACAAAGGAAGAGAGACATTTCAAATGTCCTATTATGTGTAAACAGTGTGGTAATGATGTGCAAATAGTTAAAGTACAAAAGGGAAAATAAATAAACATGGGTTGTATTTACGATGGGGTTTGTTCTTCACTGGTTGCCCTTCTTGTGGCAACAGGTCACACATCATGCTGCTGTGATGACACTGTGGTATTTCACCCAGTAGATATGGGAGGTTATCACACTGTGGTATTTCACCCAGTAGATATGGGAGTTTATCAAAATTGGGTTTGTTTTCTAATTCTTTGTGGATCTGTGTAATCTGAGGGAAATATGTGTCTCTAATATGGTCATACATTTGGCAGGAGGTTAGGAAGTGCAGCTCAGTTTCCACCTCATTTTGTGGGCAATGTGCCAGGCCTATTGCAGTCTCTCTCAATAGCAAGACTATGCTCACTGAGTCTGTACATAGTCAAAGCTTTCCTTCATTTTGGGTCAGGTATTCTGCCACTGTGCACACTCTGTTTAGGGCCAAATAGCATTCTAGTTTGCTCAGTTTTTTTGTAAATTCTTTCCATTGTGTCAACTAATGATCTTTTTGTTCTCTCTCTCTCTCTCTCTCTCCCTTCTCCTCCCTTCCTCTCCTATTTCATGGATGAATCGATTATCCAGCTAAGGGTTTTTAGCCAGCTCATCTCTCCCTGTAGGCATCATTAGCTTGGTTTGGTTTAGGCTACTACATGATACTAGAATTTTCCCAATAACCATGACGTTAACTATGACGTTAATCATGACGTTAACCATGACGTTAAACATGACGTTAACCATGACGTTAAACATGACGTTAACCATGACGTTACCCATGACGTTAACCATGACGTTAAACATGACGTTAACCATGACGTTAATCATGACGTTAACCATGACGTTAACCATGACGTTAATCATGACGTTAACCATGACGTTAACCATGACGTTAACCATGACGTTAACCATGACGTTACCCATGACGTTAACCATGACGTTAATCATGACGTTAACCATGACGTTAATCATGACGTTAACCATGACGTTAACCATGACGTTAACCATGACGTTAACCATGACGTTAATCATGACGTTAACCATGACGTTAACCATGACGTTAACCATGACGTTAACCATGACGTTAACCATGACGTTAACCATGACGTTAACCATGACGCTGCTACAACCTAGCTTACGATTTAAAGTTCACAACATAGGTGCACAGGTACAAAGAAATGAGTCATCAAGGTGACAGACAGTGACACATTCAATACCCCCTTGCACACTCTGGCCTGCATTTAGCTTATCTAGGGGTTTAATCATTAGTCCAACAGTTACAAACGAGAGTTTCTAATTGACAAATTCAGGTATGTTTTATCCTCGTTTCATTCCGTTTTAAGTAACGTTTTTTTCATCAGAATCAGTGGAATGAACTGATCACACGCAAACACAGCCACAAATAATGTAAACCGCATGATCACTTTGCTCGTTGTATAAATAATACCTTCTCGCATCTACGGTCTCGCCTTCTCTCACCTTTTCTTTTCGCTTGTGGACTTCAGTGTACAATACAACAACTGTCTGTGACCAGGGGAATAAACTTTTCATACCATAACAGCTACACACAGCCTACATCGTTTTCACCATATTAACGTCATAGTCAACTTAGCTACTAGATCTAACGCGTTAGTAAACCCGTTACAGTCATGCAGTAGTGTACAGCAAGCAGTTTAGCAGTTACACCGGTGGGCTCCGGTGGCAATAAATTAATACAACCAAAAGTTTACCTTGACTTGGTAGAGTTCCAGTGTTGAGTTGGATAGTCATTGCCAGCTAGCTAACATAGCATCCCTCTGTTTGAGCAGGATGTTTGAGTAGGAAAAACTAGCTAGCTGCATTTGCTAGCTAAGTAAGTGAAACTGAAAGTGGGGGAAAAATGACGAAATATCTCTCTCTCTCTTTCTCCCTCTTAATTCTCCTTCATTTTGGAAGATATTAATTTGTTCAAAACTATTGTCTTTCTCACTCTTTGAGTCAACTAGCTAGCTGTAGCTTAGGCTTTCAATACTAGATTCATTCTCTGATCCTTTGATTGGGTAGACAGCATATCAGTTCATGCTGCAAGAGCTCTGATAGGTTGGAGGACTCCGGAAGTTGTTTTAATTACTGTGTAAGTCTATGGAAGGGGGTGAGAACCATGAGCCTCCTAGGTTTTGTTTTGAAGTCAATGCACCCTGAGGAGGATGGAAGCTAGCTGTCGTCAAGCTACACCATGGTGCTACCCTACAGAGTGCTGTTGTGGCTACTGTAGACCTTCATTGCAAAAGTGTGTTTTAATCAATTATTTGGTGACACGTGAATATATTTAGTATAGTTTTATCTAAAAAGTATAGTTTTTTTAATGCTTCACTATTTTTATTTTTAAGAAATTTACTGAGAATGATGGTCCTCCCCTTCCTCCTCTGAGGAGCCTCCACTGACTTAACTTATAGTTATAAGCAGTGGCGTAGCACACACCCAAGCAGCCCCCGCAAAGCGTGGGTCCCTCCAACCACAAAAAAATGGTACTGAAAAATCATACCGTCGGTATTTCGAAATACCCCGGAATATCATATTTGTATTTATTATGGATCCCCATTAGTTCCTGCCAAAGCAGCAGCAACTCTTCCTGGGGTCCAGCAAAATTAAGGCGGTTTATACAATTTTAAAAACATTACAATACATTCACAGATTTCACAACACTGTGTGCCCTCAGGCCCCTACTCCACCACTACCACATATCTACAGTACTAAATCCGTGTGTATGTATAGTGCACATGTTATCGTGTGTGTGTGTGTGTGTGTGTGTGTGTGTGTGTGTGTGTGTGTGTGTGTGTGTGTGTGTGTGTGTGTGTGTGTGTGTGTGTGTGTGTGTGTGTGTGTGTGTGTGTGTGTTGCTTCACAGTCCCCGCTGTTCCCTAAGGTGTTTTTTCATTTGTTTTTTAAATCTGATTCTACTGCTGGCATGAGTTACCTGATGTGGAATAGAGTTCCATGTAGTCATGGCTCTATGTAGTACTGTGGAATAGAGTTCCATGTAGTCATGGCTCTATGTAGTACTGTGGAATAGAGTTCCATGTAGTCATGGCTCTATGTAGTACTGTGGAATAGAGTTCCATGTAGTCATGGCTCTATGTAGTACTGTGGAATAGAGTTCCATGTAGTCATGGCTCTATGTAGTACTGTGGAATAGAACTCCATGTAGTCATGGCTCTATGTAGTACTGTGGAATAGAGTTCCATGTAGTCATGGCTCTATGTAGTACTGTGGAATAGAGTTCCATGTAGTCATGGCTCTATGTAGTACTGTGGAATAGAGTTCCATGTAGTCATGGCTCTATGTAGTACTGTGGAATAGAGTTCCATGTAGTCATGGCTCTATGTAGTACTGTGGAATAGAGTTCCATGTAGTCATGGCTCTATGTAGTACTGTGTGCCTCCCATAGTCTGTATAAACGGTATATAAGCCTAAATGCCCTTATTATACACTGTATTAATTGATTCCCTTATTTTATACTGTATTAATTGATTCCCTTATTACACACTGTATTAATTGATTCCCTTATTACACACTGTATTAATTGATTCCCTTATTATACACTGTATTAATTGATTTCCTTATTATACACTGTATTAATTGATTCCCTTATTATACACTGTATTAATTGATTCCCTTATTATACACTGTATTAATTGATTCCCTTATTTTATACTGTATGACATTATGTACTTATTATATACTGTATAAAATGTCCTTATTTTCCACTTCTTATTATCATCCTTTTTCAGCCCCCTTCTCTCCTCCTCTCTCTCCTCTTTCAACCCCCCCGTCAGTCTCTCTCTCCCCTTTCAACCTCCCTTTCTCTCTCTCTCCTCCTCTCTCCCCTTCTCTCTCTCCCCTTTCAACCTCCCCTTCTCTCTCTCTCTCCTTCTCTCTCCCCTTTCAACCTCCCCTTCTCTCTCTCTCCTTCTCTCTCCTCTTTCAACCCCCCACTTCTCACTTCTCCCCTTCTCTCTCCTCTTTCAAACCCCCACTTCTCACTTCTCCCCTTCTCTCTCCTCTTTCAACCCCCCACTTCGCACTTCTCCCCTTCTCTCTCATCTATGATTCATCTCTCCCCCCCCCCCCCCTTCACTCATTAATATGTATAATTCCAGACAATGCAGTATATTATTATAGCTCCTGTTTGTATTATTATCACATATTCCAATAGTGTATCGGTTTCATAACATTACATCAGTGTATAAACAGAAGTGACGTTGACACTGTGCTAGTTGACATGCAATAAATGCTATTCTATCCTCGTTATAGCCCTAGGCTACCTACCGGCTGCCCCCCCCCCCCCCCCCCCCCTCCCTCCATTCACCTCTCTACAGTCCTCCCTCTACACTGCCATCTGTCAATCCACACCTCCTGCTTCCCTCCCTCCTTTCCCCACACCTTCAGCCACACCTGCACCCAAATCCCTGTCCTCCACAATCCCAGCCCTCCTAACGCTCCATATTCTCAACCTAAATGAAAAGGCTGCCTCCCTGTTTTACTGTGACAACGTGTCTGTACGTCTGTGTTGGCCACTCTAGTGTGACTGGAATGTGTGTTTCTCTCTCTCTCTCTCTCTCTCTCTCTCTCTCTCTCCCTCTCTCTCTCCCTCTCTCTCTCCCTCTCTCCCTCTCCCTCTCTCTCCCTCTCTCTCCCTCTCCCTCTCTCTCCCTCCCTCTCCCTCTCCCTCTCTCTCCCTCCCTCTCCCTCTCCCTCTCCCTCTCCCTCTCCCTCTCCCTCTCCCTCTCCCTCTCTCTCTCTCTCTCTCTCTCTCTCTCTCTCTCTCCCTCTCTCTCTCCCTCCCATTGGACTGATGCCTGTGTTCCTTCTGAAGCACTAGTATGTTCTCTCGGAGTCCCTCCCACATCGGGAACAGCTGGCCAGTCTGTCTGTCCTACTAGAACATTCCATTCTTAGTCCCCTGACACTCAATGTTCCACAGAGGAATTCATAGGAATTTCAAACACTTTCAAACACTGTCACTTTAGTCCTGAGGCCTGGAAAGGACACGTCAAGGACCAAAGCGTTACTATCAGAAGGGACAAACACAGTGAGCAGGGGGAACAGGCCTGTTCTGCTACTGTTAATATCATCATCATCATCATCATCACCACCTGCGCTCTCACATACACACATACTATTTCATTCTGTTCCCAAACACTGTACATCTTGGCTACTGTACATCTTGGCTACTGTACATCTTGGCTACTGTACGTCTTGGCTACTGTACGTCTTGGCTACTGTACGTCTTGGCTACTGTACATCTTGGCTACTGTACATCTTGGCTACTGTACATCTTGGCTACTGTATGTCCAGAGTATATCTGGTCACAGCAATTCTTATCTGTTCAAACATAATATGGAAAGGAAAGATATTGTATAAAGCACGTAGACAACCAAACTAGTTGATACATAGAGTAGAGAAAAAAAACACTTTTCCCTGTCCCCAGTTCTCTTCAAACATGAAGTTAGATAAGATACAGTACAAACTCACCTCTTACCAGTTGTGTTGTGTAATAAAACGCACAAACCGCCAAACTTTCCCTATCATACCACTGCACTTATCAATGATCAACCAAACAACCTCAGCCAATGACCCTTGACCCTATGCAACAGGAAGCACATCATTTTAATGGATCTCCTGTCCACAAAGGCGCCTAATAAATAAAAAGGTATTGGTTACGTCGCAGTCGCGCTGCAGGCATCAATGGTTTGCCTGCAACATCATCGTCTGAACAATCAGGCATCAGATTGCTATATCATATGATGTGGTTAGTTGATATGTTAAATACCTATCCACGCATTGTGACATCTGGCAGGCGACTGCAATGTAGTCAGGCTGGAACATGACCATAATAATTTTAGATAATTACAGCTCCTAATAGGTGCTCTTCTCTTCTTACCTTCAGCCGTGGCGTGTGTCTCTCTGGCGCCGCCACCAGGTGAGTGGCGGTCCACACTGCCCTGGCTGTAGCAGCGCTGGAAGGGCACACTGTGGCTGTGGCTCGGACCCTGACCCAGGTTCTCCAGGATGGGGGAGAAGTCGGTCGAGGAGTGGGAGTGGGCCGAGTGGGTGGAGGAGAAGGGATCTGAACATCCCCCCATCCTGAGGGAAGGAGATCCAGCGCTTCCTCCGTTTTTCCTCTTGCTCCTGGCGATCTCAGCGAAGGAAGTGACCCGTGGCGGAGTGGGAGGGCCGAGGGGGGAGGCGCCCTCACTGAGACGGACAGGGCAGCTCTGCATGCGCTCCAATGAGCCGAGCCGAGGGGGCGGGGACTTGTCCAGGTTCCGGTCGTAGCTACGGGAATGGGGGCGGGGAGTCATGCCTCCGATGGGTCCTCGGTCAACCACGGGAGGGGAGATGTTAATGTACACCTGTCCCTCGATGATGAGGTCTGAACAGGCTCCGCCCATCTGCTGCTGCTCCCTCTTCTTCCTCTCCTCTTCCTCGTCATCATCCTCTTCCTCATCTTCATCACGCTGTGGAGAGAGAGGGACAGAGACGGGTTAGATCTAAGTTCACCAAGCCTCCAATACCCACAGCCACTCCACTTATTGTGCGCTCCACTTACTATGCGCCGCCCTACGGGACTCCCAAT
Source organism: Salvelinus fontinalis (assembly GCF_029448725.1). Classification (NCBI taxonomy): domain Eukaryota; kingdom Metazoa; phylum Chordata; class Actinopteri; order Salmoniformes; family Salmonidae; genus Salvelinus; species Salvelinus fontinalis. The sequence goes on along the minus strand of NC_074668.1, from coordinate 1,306,777 downwards.
CACAGCCGGTTGTGATACAGCCTGGATACGAACTAGGATGCCCGTAGTGACGCCTCTAGCACTGAGATGCAGTGCCTTAGACTGCTGCGCCACTCGGGAGCCCCAATAATAGCATGGATATCCTCAGACTGCAGCACTGATAGCTACTCTAAATAGAACTCTCTTTATTGGGTCAACAACACACCCACTGAAGGCACGTAGACAGAATCTGGGACAGACACACTCTCCAGGAATACACCCTTACAGGATTCCCAGCTGCCTCAGTACAACGGTAATAGATGGTAGTAATGGTCTATTACGTCGCCTGGCCCGGGACTCAAACCAGCAATTAAACGTGCCAATTCTGACAAACAAACAGGTGTAATGTGTTTCCACTCAAAAAGATGATCGCATTAAGCCGTCGTTGTAAATAAGAATTTGTTCTTAACTGACTTGCCTAGTTAAATAAAAGGTTAAAAAAAAAACGTACTGAATTATTCATTTAAAAATATATATTTTCACTGAATCAGGGATAGTGTACACAGACATTTCGGCTTTACAGCCTTCTTTAGTGTGTAGGTACAAATTTATTTGAATTCAAAACAGCATTTGTAAATAACTACAGATGAGTAGCAGGTAGTTCTAATCAGGATTGATACTCATCAGCCAGTCAGGGACGTGGCCCCTCTTGTCTACCTGTATACAAATGAGTCACAAAGAAATACAGAATTATGGGCTATGGGACCAGGCAAGAAGGGCGACTCACAAATCAACCGCCCCAGGTGTCCGCTCACCTAAATACATCATATCAATTCATGAGACAGCCCACCACAAAGAACATGAGGCACAGCCGTTCATGAATATGTGGAGCCAACTCATAAACGATATGCAAAATCTGATATGGACAGTGTTTCTTGTATAACGGTCTATATTTGGCTTATAGGAAGGAGGTGAAATCTAATTATTTGTTTAAACTGTGTGGAAATACAGAATTTAATGTATAAATCCACACGGTTTCTCTATGGCGTTATTTGTTGTCATAGTTACCTCCTCTACGTTGGTGGATGAACTTTTTCCATCCCGACGCGACCTAATTCATGAATAGAATGATGGTTTTCTATAAAGCGTCTCTCTAGTGGTGAGGTGATATCTTTACGCGTAATAGTGGATTTATGTTTTCCAAGACGTACTTTCAAAGAGTGGGATGTTTTTTCCAATATAAATCTGGTCACAAGAACACTGTACCGTATCAATAACTCTTGAAATAATCTGTCTGTAAACAATTGTTGGAAAAATTACTTGTGTCATGCACAAAGTAGATGTCCTAACCGACTTGCCAAAACTATAGTTTGTTAACAAGAAATTTTATGGAGTGGTTGAAAAACGAGTTTTAACGACTCCAACCTAAGTGTATGTAAACTTCCACTGTATCAATAACTCCTTTAGTAGAGCAAATTATACATTACTTTACCGAATAGGTTCTAGAAGTCGGTGGTCATACTAAGTTATAACATTTCCTTATGGTGCTACAAGGAGGGTACAGTACCAGTCAAAAGTTTGGACACACCTACTAACCAGATGGGATGGAGTATCGCTGGACAATGCTGTGGTAGCCATGCTGGTTAAGTGTGCCTTGAATTCTAAATAAATCCCTGATAGTGTCACTATCAAAGCACCCCCCCCCCCACACCATCACACCTCCTCCTCCTCGCTTCGCGGTGGGAAACAAACATGCAGAGATCAGCCATTCGCCTACTCTGCATCTCACAAAGACACGGAGGTTGGTTTCTTTGCAGAAATTCGACCATGAAAGGCCTGAGTCTCCCCTGAACAGTTGATGTGGAGATGTGTCTGTTATTTGAACACTGTGAAGCATGTACACCTGTCCCTTTGGGCTGCAATCTGAGATGCTGTTAAATAGGGCTATCTTCTATATACCACCCATACCTTGCCACAACACAATTGATTGGCTCAAACGCATTAAGAAGGAAAGAAATTCCACAAAATAACTTTTAACAAGGCACACCTGTTAATTGAAATGCATTCCAGATGACAATCTCATGAAGCTGGTTGAGAGAATGCCAAGAGTGTGTAAAGCTGTCATCAAAGCAAAGGGTGGCTACTTTGAAGAATCTCAAATATAAAATATATTTTGATTTGTTTAACACTTTTTTGGTTACTACATGATTCCATATGTGTTATTTCATAGTTTTGATGGCTTCACTATTATTCTACAATGTCGAAAATAGTAAAAATAAAGAAAAACCCTTGAATGAGTAGGTGTGTCCAAACTTTTGACTGGTACTGTACATGTTGGTAATTGAAATCTCAATCCCCACCTCCCTTATCTGATCTCTGTAATATGAATTGAGTTGTCATTCATTAAGTCATCAAGAGCATTTTTTTTTGACCCCTGGAAATATTGTGTTTTACGTTGTAACACTGGTTCACCTCTCCGAACCTCTGAGCTACATATCACCCCGATAAAAAAAAAACAGAACTCTGTCTGACTCTTTAAAAAAAACGAATTATACCATTTAGCAGACACTTTCACCCAAAGTGACCTACAGTACATTTTATACATATGGGTGGTCCAGGGCATCGGACCCTCTATCATTGTGTTGCAGGCAATATGCTCTACCAACTGAGCTTCAGAACCAACATCCTCCTCCACTTACCTGTGACAACTCTCCCTCCTCATCTTCCTCTTCCGCCTCCTTTTCCTCTCCCCCAGGGGGCCGTCTGAACAGGTAGTATTCGGTTGGCTGGGTGGCGGTGGGCGTGTCAGGGGCGGGGCTTTCCTTGCTGTGCTCGTCAGAGCAGCTGGTAAACGACGCGGAGCTTCCCACAGGGCTCGGGGGCGACTGAGATGAAAGGTCACAGGTCACCAACTTGTAGTAGTTCTGGGTGGCTACCACCAGACGGGCCTGGCTCTGCCGAAGAAGAAGAAGAAGCAGAAGAAGAAGAATGATTACTTTATTGTGCAATTAAATACAATTCTAACTAGAAATGGACTCCCTCTTTATCCCCTCGGAAAGGCTGGAGCAGAGGGCAGCCATATTACGGCGCCCATGAAGCAGTTGCTCGAAGGCTCAACAGAAGGAGATTTAGGATTTCATACCTGCAGACAGGATGTGAGGTCACTTCCTGAGTCTGAGTGGTGGGGAGGCTGGTAAGAATTGCAGTTGGCGTCCAGATCTAGAGCCCCCTGGTGTTCGGCTGAGCAGGTGCATGAGGAGGTGTTGGTGTGGGGGTGGAGTTCAAACGGCAGGGTGCTATTGGAGGAGCAAGAGGGTTGATGAGAGTTGGGGGGCTCGGTGGGGGAAGTGTGGAGGTCTAGGTAGAAAGCAACCCTCTCTCTGGCACTTCCTGGGCTCCCTGCCTCCACATCCAGTACAGAAGAGGTGCAGACAGAGGAGGTGTAGGAGTGGTCAGTGGAACTGTTCAGGTTGGTGGTTGTGGCAGGAGGAGGTGGCTCGGAGTAGGTCGAAGGGACACTGTTATTGATCTTGTTATAAATGGCACTGAAGTTGACCAGCATGCCATCCGAGCTGTTACAGGACGATACGCTGCCGTAGCCCAGCTGGCATTCCAACGACTGGGAAAACTGTTCCGGGAAGTGTTCGTGAAACGTCTGTGAGAGGCCGTAGCAGGAGCAGAGCCGATGGGCGGAGCTGGAGGAAGACGAGTCAGCCTGGCTACTGCTCCTCCCACCACCCCTCATTGGGTCTTCCTCCTCCTCCTCATCCTCGGCCCACTCCTGCTCTCCGCAGTCCATGGAGAGGGTGGAGCCGCTGCTGCCGTGTCGGCGAGGACCGTCCAATACCAGCAGGTCTAGGCCCTCCAGGTGGGCGGAGAGATCGGAGGCAACATCCCTGAGGGAGTCCCGTTCCCCAGAGCAGCCCCAGGAGTGCTTTCCCAGGGTGCTTTGCAACAGGAAGGGCTTGTGTGTGGTGAACCCCAGGTCGTGGAGGTGAAAGGGCGTGACCCCGTCTCCCTCCTCATCTAGGGCGGAGTTTGTATTGCCATGAAGATGGAAGGATGAATCTTCCAGGTAACCGTTGAGATTATCACTATCGTCTTCGTCCTCGTCCTCCTCCTCATCATCATCCTCCTCCGTGTTGAGCAGAAAAGGATTGTGGCGGAGCCGGAGAGGGTTGTTGGCCTGTTCCCTTGGTTTCACCCTGGGCAGAGTGTTGGCCACCATCACCTGGTCCTCCGAGTTACTGGACGTCACAGACAAATTATCGCTACCTGTGCTGCCACCTCCTACTTCTCCTCTCCCTCCTTCTCCTCCCTCTCCTCCCCCTCGTCCTCCTCCTCTCTCTCCTCCGTGTCCTCCACTCTCTCCTCCCCCTCTTCTTCCTCCTCCTCCTCTCCCTCCTTCTCCTCCCTCTCCTACTCCTCGTCCTCCTCCTCTCTCTCCTCTCTCTCCTCCGTGTCCTCCACTCTCTCCTCCCCCTCGTCCTCCTCCTCTCTCTCCTCCGTGTCCTCCACTCTCTCCTCCCCCTCCCCCTCTTCCTCCTCCTCCTCCTCCTCCTCCTCTCCCTCCTCCTGTAGAGGTCTGGATGAGGCTGCTGTACACCAGGGATTCCCTCTGGAGTACATCTCGCTCAGGGAGGGAGGTGGTGGGGCTCAGGCCCAGGTTCTCTGGTTGGTTCGATCTCCTCAGGGACCCCCCTCCTCCTCCGCTGTAGCCCTGCCGACCCCCAGTCACCTGGCAGTGTACCAGGGGGATGTGATGAACGATCAGGGTCTCGCCAGACAGCTTGGGGGGGCTGTCCATGGTCCTCTGGGTATGGGGGTTTGGACAGGGGGTAGGGGAAAAGGCTGTGCGAGTGCTGGGGTGGGGGTATAGGATATGTGGAGGGATATAGGACAGGGGGTTGGTTCAGTGGTTTGATACTAGGCCCAAGGCTCCAGGGATTGGGATGGTGAAGGAGAGGTCAAGGAAATCCACTATGTGGTTCGAGTGGTACATCTGGGAGAGAGAGAGAGAGAGGGAGAGATGGTATATGTCATTCGGAAATGTAATGTTAACTTTCACTGCTATGCAGACGAAAAACAGCTATACATTTCGATGAAACATGGTGAAGCCCCCAAATGTCCCTCCCTGGAAGCCTGTGTTTCAGACATAAGGAAGTAGATGGCGGCAAACGTTTTACTTTTAAACTTGGACAAAACAGAGGCGCTAGTTCTAGGTCCCCACTAGATTCTCCAATTACCTTAAATGAACTACAGGACAAAATAAAAAACCCTCCAACCCAAAAAGGCCAGTGGGGTTGATGGTATCCTAAATGAAACTATAAAATATACAGACAAATTCCAATTGACTATACTAAAACTCTTAAACATTATCCTCTGCTCTGGCATCTTCCCCAATATTTGGAACTAAGGACTGATCACCCCAATCCATCAAAGTAGAGAAATTTGACCCCAATAACTACCGTGGGATATGCATCAACAGCAACCTTGGGAAAATCCTCTGCATTATCATTAACAGCAGACTCGTACATTTCCTCAGTGAAAACAATGTACTGAGCAAATGTCAAATTGGCTTTTTACCAAATGATCGTACGACAGACCACATATTCACCCTCCACACCCTAATTGACAAACAAACAAACACAAAAGCAAAGTCTTCCAATGCTTTGTTGATTTCCAAAAAACCTCAGACTAAATTTGGCATGAGGGTCTGCTATTCAAATTGATGGAAAGTGGTGTTGGTGAAAAAACATATGACATTATAAAATCCATGTACAAAAACAACAAGTGCACACTTAAAATACGTTAAAATAGGCAAAAAACACCTGGGCCCTGACAGTAAATCTCAGTAAGACTAAAATAATGGTGTTCCAAAAAAGGTCCAGTCACCAGGACCACAAATACAAATTCCAACTAGACACCGTTGCTCTAGAGCACACAATAAAATGATACATACCTCGGCCTAAACATCAACGCCACAGGTAACTTCCACAAAGCTGTGAACGATCTGAGAGACAAGGCAAGATTCTATGCCACCAAAAGGAACAAAAAATTCAACATACCAATTAGGATCTGGCAAAAAATACATGAATCAGTTAAAAAACCCATTGCCCTTGTTGTGAGGTCTGGAGTCCTTATAAAACCCATTGCCCTTGTTGTGAGGTCTGGGGTCCGCTCACCAACCAGGAATTCACTAAATGGGACAAACACCAAATTGAGACTCTATATGCAGAATTCTGCAAAAATATCCTCCATGTACAACGTAAAACACCAAATAATGCATGCAGAGCAGAATTAGGCCGATACCCGCTAATTGTCAACATCCAGAAAAGAGACGTTAAATTCTAGAACCACCTAAACGGAAGCGATTCCCAAACCTTCCATAACAAAGCCATCACCCACAGAGAGATGAACATGGAGAAGAGCCCCCTAAGCAAGCTGGTCCTCTGTTCACAAACACAAACAGACCCCACAGAGCCCAGGACAGCAACACAATTAGACCCAACCAAATCATGAGAAAACAAAAGATAATTACTTGACATATTGGAAAGAATTAACAAAAAACAGAGTAAACTAGAATGCTATTTGGCCTTAAACAGAGAGTACACAGTGGCAGAATACCTGACCACTGTGATGGACGCAAACTTAAGGGAAGCTTTGACTATGTACAGACTCAATGAGCATAGCCTTGCTATTGAGAAAGGCCACCGTAGGCAGACCTGGCTCTCAAGAGAAGACAGGCTATGTGCCCACTGCCCACAAAATGAGGTGGAAACTGAGCTGCACTTCCTAACCTCCTGCCAAATGTATGGCCATATCAGAGACACATATTTCCCTCAGATTACACAGATCCACAAAGAATTCAAAAACAACCCCGATTTTGATAAATATCTATAGTGTGAAATATCAGTTTTCCATCACAGCAGTAAGATTTGTGACCTGTTGCCACAAGAAAAGGGCAACCAGTGAATTACAAACACCATTGTAAATACAACCCATATTTGCACATCATTACAACACTGTATATATACATAATATGACATTTGTAATGTCTTTATTATTTTGGAACATTTGTGAGTGTAATGTTTACTGGTCATTTTTATTGTTAATTTCACTTTTGTATATTATCTACTTCGCTTGCTTTGGTAATGTTAACATATGTTTCCCATGCCAATAAATCCGCTTGAATTGAATTTTTGGTATGAGAGACAGAGCTAGAGAGACAGAGACAGAGACAGAGACAGAGACAGAGACAGAGAGACAGAGAGAGACAGAGACAGAGAGAGACAGAGACAGAGAGACAGAGACAGAGACAGAGACAGAGAGACAGAGACAGAGAGAGACAGAGACAGAGAGACAGAGACAGAGAGACAGAGACAGAGACAGAGAGACAGAGACAGAGAGACAGAGACAGAGAGACAGAGACAGAGACAGAGACAGAGAGACAGAGACAGAGAGACAGAGAGACAGAGACAGAGAGACAGAGACAGAGAGACAGAGACAGAGAGACAGAGACAGAGACAGAGACAGAGAGACAGAGACAGAGAGACAGAGAGACAGAGACAGAGACAGAGACAGAGACAATACACACAACGGGCAGATACTCTACACTGTCACATGATTTCCATCACCATATGATATCTAAAGATTTTAAGCGACTTGTGGAGCTGTTAAATAACCAGTCTTCTCATACAGCAGGGGAGTCATGAGTCACTGCCATGTGAGCTGGAAACAGTAAGACAGGTTCTCTCTCTCTCACACACACAGTGCTATGAGCTCACACATCTGATCTTCCACTCCCTCATACTTTCATTGCTATCATCTAATCAATGCCGTTGGATATGTCTACGATTAGACAGGCATCTCATAAACTCCCTGGCACAGGGCGGTGACAGGTGGCGACACGGGCAGAAAGGTGGCAAATTAAAATTACTCTAATCCAGACTCAACACCTACTCGGGAGTATTCCTGGATAGATTAATTCTAACTCAAGACATAATCCTAGATATATTTATAATCCCAATTGTTACAGAGACTGACAGTGCAGGTGGGGTTAAAGACAGCAGACCAGTAGCTCTATCTGCTCAAACACACACACACACACACACACACACACACACACACACACACACACACACACACACACACACACACACACACACACAGGCAGGTCAAATCCATTCAATTTCAAGGGTCAATTACAGGGCTATCTGAAATACCTGTGGCAGAAGGGAGGCACAGACACAGACAACTACACTGACGGAATCCCCACACCCCACTTCCTGTCTCTGAGCCAGCTACAATGAGTCATACAGGAAGTTGTCAGAGGATCATCCCCTTAAGTAATTCTGCTCCCCCCTCTTCTCCTCCTCAACGCCCCCCCCCCCCCTTCAACAATTATCACTCCTTCTCTACCTTATCTCCATCCAACTCCATCCATCTCCATCCAACTTTCAAAACAAACTTCTCTCCTCCATTCTCCTTAAAAAGAAACTAGCGTCTCCTGACGTAACAATGTCCAGCACACGGCCATCTAGCTAATCAGTTACAGTACCCAGCAAACATAGAACAACCTTTCAAACAGGGAATACGGTTTAAATACCGTCCTAAACCCACAGTTGCAGCTACACTGCTGCAGTGTTTCTGTATGACCAGCTGTTCCCAGAGAGAGAGAAAGTGGTCAATGCTAACAGGATTAGCCTAGCCTATTAGCTCAGTTAGGCACTTTGAGGACAAGCCAACACCCACCACACCAGATCCTAAAAGCAAAAGCCTAGCGTATTAGCAGTCCAAGGACAAGCCAACAGTCAAACCACACAAATTCAGACTGAAGCTAACCGCATTGGCCTAAAGTGTAGCACTCACCCACCCCACCGTTGACTCTTCAAATGGGATTAAGGGATTGGCTGAAGGATTAGATTGGGGTTAACTGTCCTGCACTGTTATTTTTAAGACTAGAACGGTACAATCCCTGCTTAGGCTACTATCTTAAGCTACTATCTTTGGCTACTATCTTAGGCTACTATCTTTCAGCTACTATCTTTGATGGCTTTCCTGTATCAAAATCAACAGAGGTAGTAATAACACTTCACTTTAATATGACTTATGTTCAATGGCATCTGCAAGAGCACACAGCGTAGGGGGTTATTGGTGCTTATGATAAGTTTTACGATGCATTATGACACCATTATAATGCATTATTGCATACTTATTGACTTTAGTAAAAAAGTGTTACCAGTTGGCACTAGTGTTCCTCTGATGTGACATTCTGTTCCTTTCTGTTTCAGTGGAAGAATGCCAAGGAACAAACAACCAGAGTCATGGGATAACAGAGTGCCCGAAACACATGGTTAATGTTCCAAATGAAAAAACACATGGATAATGTTCCAAATGAAAAAACACATGGATAATGTTCCAAATGAAAAAAACACATGAATAATGTCACAAAATTAAAAAACACATGGATTATGTCCCAAATGAAGTAGTACACTATATTGAGAATAGGTAGCCATTTGCTTTAAAGTTAAAACCGCATAGTCTGAAATAAACATCCAGAGAGCTTCTGTATTGCCCAAAACCCCCTCTATTTACATGAAATGGTTCGGTCCTGCTCCCATACCAGGCACAAACGGTAATTGCTAGCAGTGAATTGTGAGTGAGGAGTGCCGGTGGACCATCATGTCTCAGCTTCCTAAAGAAAAATCTGGCTTCCAAAAATGAAAAGAAAGAAAAGACAGGAGAGAGAAAAGAAAGGGCGACAGTATGTCTCCCAATTTTTCACAAAGGAAGGTGGGTGTAGTCCGTGAGTGGTGGAAATGATCCTGTTAGCTTAGTCCATAGTGAAATAGGCTACTTTTGCTCCCCATAACATTAGTACCTAAATATCTTCACAGAATATTCTGAGTGTTTACATTTCGCTCCTCTTTTAGCCGACATTTAATCAATTAGCAAGCAAGCACTATTAGCAAGCTATTCATACTAAATCAGTTGTCCCTGCCCCTGCCTGGTGCCAGGCCCAACAGATGCAGCTCAGGCTCAGCAGCCCTGTCTCCCCATCCCCATACCCCTGAACCAGCCCTGTCTCCCCATCTCCATACCCCTGAACCAGCCCTGTCTCCCCATCCCCATACCCCTGTACCAGCCCTGTCTCCCCATACCCCTGTACCAGCCCTGTCTCCCCATACCCCTGTACCAGCCCTGTCTCCCCATCCCCATCCCCCTGAACCAGCCCTGTCTCCCCATCCCCATAACCCTGAACCAGCCCTGTCTCCCCATCCCCCTGAACCAGCCCTGTCTCCCCATCCCCCTACCCCTGTACCAGCCCTGTCTCCCCATCCCCCTGAACCAGCCCTGTCTCCCCATACCCCTGAACCATCCCTGTCTCCCCATCCCCATACCCCTGAACCAGCTGTACTCCCAACTGAAGGAGGTGAGCAGCATTGTGTTGAATGACATGTCAGTTGGCATAATTGCAGGTACAGCAATGCACTGTGGACAGGAATGTGATTCTCCAGTCAGGAAAAATCTCACTTGACACAGAGGCAGCCAATATCAGAGCCTTAAAGGAAGAGATGCAGGCTCTTAGAGATGAGTGAGAGTCTCTCTTGTCTGAGGCAACACTGATTGCTACGACAATTGGATGTTGCACCTCAATTTGATTTGATTTGAATTTAGCATGGAACACACCCGCCAGAGGAAAAGGAAGAGATTCCATGATGAGACCTCTCAAGAGGAGACAGCCCAGGACAGTGCAGCAACAGTGTTTCGGAACACAGTGTTTTTTTACTGCTATGGAAAAGATCATACTTGGACACTAGGTTCCACACCACTGCAAAACTTGTAGAAGAATGTTCTGCTGTTCTGAAAGTTGGGCAGATTAGTGAGGATAAAGTCCCTTCTGAGCCATCCACTGATCATGAAGTATTCCAGAGATCTTACACCTGAGTTTCAAAATGAAGTGAGACACCTGAACACTGTATATGCTGCCACTTTCCCCCCTAACTTGTCCCCTCTTTGTCTCCTGGATGCAATTTGTAAGATGCAGCTGCAAAGCATTTTTGGAGAAGTGTGCATTGCTTTATTTAAGTATGTTTTGCACAATGCCTGTGACTGTTCCTGGTGGTGAGAGAGTTTTCAGTAAGCTAAAACTGATAAACTACTTGAGGTCCACTATGTCCCAGGACAGGCTTTGCAGTCTTGCCATGCTATCCATTGAAAGTCAGTTAGCTAGAAAGCTGGACTTCAAAGACTTGATCAGTGACTTTGCTAGCAAGAAGGCTCGGCGCTGGGCTCTTGGGAGTAAGGCTGAGCAAGGCCCAGTGATAACTGTTAAATGACTATGGATATTGGATCACTACACACATGATGCCCACAGACTGAGAACAAGATATATCTCAAAGTAATGGCTGGATTGACATAACTTTTGTTGTGCACAATCAAGACCCCAAGTGGAAGAAACCTGTTGATTTGGTGACCTCTTGACCTTTCCTCTAGCGCCACCATCAGGCCTTTTCATTTCCATTTTGTTTTCCATTTTCCATTTCCACTTTTACAGCAGCTTATGTTCTAGTTGGTACGTCTACTTAGTTCAAACATCTGCTGCTGATTTTATTATTTTGTTTGTTATATCATTCTATTGATGATAAAGTTAATTTATTTTAATTATAAGAGGTTAATGTATATTCAAGTTATATTTATTTTAAGTTATTCATTAATGTTAAGATAATTTTTCAGTGTAAGACTGTAAAAGATGGCCTTTAGCACATTTCTTATAGAGGGTAGCAGTCTTGCATCAAATAGTGAATTCCACTCTATACAGAATGTTTCATGAATGTCTGCACAGTGTTATATTTTCACAGCTCGCTGTCAGTAAATATCGCACAGTAAATATTGGACTACAAGACAGTTGCAAGCCTGCAAAGGTAGAGTTATTTAAAGCTTTGAATGTGTCGATTGGGTTCTGGAGGTGTGCGGTTACAGCAGTTGTGCAGGGTTGGTGTGGCCTGTGGTGGTTGGGTCCAATGTGATATCTATTCATGGGGCCCACAATCCTTGGCGGCGTCACTGCCAGCAGGCCTTGTTTGGGTAATTAGCCTAAACTGAACACATGCAATGGATAGAGAGAACCAGACAAACACGTGGCTAACGCCCCAAAACCTACATCTCATATTGAGGCCAGGCATCACAGGCTGAAATGTTTTTCCAATAATATTAGCATTTTCAAGAAAGTACTTGATGAAAATGTATATATTGTTTTACTTAATCATACTACCTTCGTCAACATTTTCATAAATGTTAACCCCTTTATAATGGACTTACATCAATACTTTTAAAAGCTCACTTCATTAAATTACACATCATTGTTTTAACTTGAAAGAGCTGGTGATTGGGTCTAGGCATCAGAAGGATTCTAGAGCTGGTGATTGGGTCTAGGCATCAGAAGGATTCTAGAGCTAGTGATTGGGTCTAGGCATCAGAAGGATTCTAGAGCTGGTGATTGGGTCTAGGCATGAGAAGGATTCAAGAGCTGGTGATTGGGTCTAGGCATCAGAAGGATTCTAGAGCTGGTGATTGGGTCTAGGCATCAGAAGGATTCAAGAGCTGGTGATTGGGTCTAGGCATCAGAAGGATTCTAGAGCTGGTGATTGGGTCTAGGCATGAGAAGGATTCAAGAGCTGGTGATTGGGTCTAGGCATCAGAAGGATTCTAGAGCTGGTGATTGGGTCTAGGCATCAGAAGGATTCTAGAGCTAGTGATTGGGTCTAGGCATCAGAAGGATTCTAGAGCTGGTGATTGGGTCTAGGCATCAGAAGGATTCTAGAGCTGGTGATTGGGTCTAGGCATCAGAAGGATTCTAGAGCTGGTGATTGGGTCTAGGCATCAGAAGGATTCTAGAGCTGGTGATTGGGTCTAGGCATCAGAAGGATTCTAGAGCTGGTGATTGGGTCTAGGCATCAGAAGGATTCTAGAGCTAGTGATTGGGTCTAGGCATCAGAAGGATTCTAGAGCTGGTGATTGGGTCTAGGCATCAGAAGGATTCTAGAGCTGGTGATTGGGTCTAGGCATCAGAAGGATTCTAGAGCTGGTGATTGGGTCTAGGCATCAGAAGGATTCTAGAGCTGGTGATTGGGTCTAGGCATCAGAAGGATTCTAGAGCTGGTGATTGGGTCTAGGCATCAGAAGGATTCTAGAGCTGGTGATTGGGTCTAGGCATCAGAAGGATTCTAGAGCTGGTGATTGGGTCTAGGCATCAGAAGGATTCTAGAGCTGGTGATTGGGTCTAGGCATCAGAAGGATTCTAGAGCTGGTGATTGGGTCTAGGCATCAGAAGGATTCTAGAGCTGGTGATTGGGTCTAGGCATCAGAAGGATTCTAGAGCTGGTGATTGGGTCTAGGCATCAGAAGGATTCTAGAGCTGGTGATTGGGTCTAGGCATCAGAAGGATTCTAGAGCTGGTGATTGGGTCTAGGCATCAGTGTCTTTGTCTTTAACTGCCATTTCCTGAACGTCAGACACTTCCCACATGCCAACGGGTTTCTCTCAGCCTCAGAAACATCTGCATCTACTACATGTTGTGTGGTTATCCTGAGATACAGTATTTTCCCCAGACTGGTCAAGAGGGAATTGTTGATAAAGTATATTGTACGTTTAAAAAAAAATCTAGATAACATTTTCTTTGAATTTCTCAGCACGTCTTTAGTATTTTACTGATAGAAAGATGAAAAAAAATGTCCGGTCGTGGAGCATCTTAACAAATTTAAACCAAAATATTTAGGCTGACTTCAAATCATCCAATGTCCAGAAAAATGGATTACCCTGATATGCAAATACGTGCATATGAGATATTGCCTCATTTGCATATTTTAATAACGTAGTTCAGAAAATGTTTAATACAAAAAAGTATTATAATTTGTGTCAACATTCAACTGGTAAAAGTTGACTGTGATATGATTAAGGGTAAAGAATTACCCTATGAGGGTGTGGTGCCTGGCCTTAAACTCTGTCATACTTCAAACTGGTACACCCCCAGCTCTAACATGACACACATAAACTCACACATGCTGGCCAATCCGGGATGCACATACATACACATTCTCTGAATGAGTTCCACTGAGTACGTTTTCCACCCTGGTCTTAATCTTTTGTGGGCAGATTCTGTAGACTGAAGAATCTGTAGGGACTGAGAGTTTCCTTTTGCGAGGGTGGAGACTTCACAAACTGACCTAACTCTCAACTTCTAACAGGTTGACTACACCGCTCGTGTCGCGGAGGCGAGCGTTGCAAAATAAATTTAGAAATCTATGTTATTCAATTATGGCACGCGCGCCAACGAGCATCTGCGTTGCCAAGGGCTAAAATAGAAGTCAGTTCTATTTCTGACGCAGATCGCGCTGCAAGTCCTACCTCTCCCATCTCCTCATTGGTTTATAGAAGCAGGTACCCACGTGCCATCTCCTCATTGGTTATACCCACGTGGGTGACTGAAAGACGAACGAGGTCAGTGGCGGTAATGCACCTAATTTATGAAAGTTGCCAATCGCATTACGAAGTCAAGAGAAGAAAAAGCCTGGGAGGAAGAGAAATGACTAGAAACGATTCAGTTGACCTTTTATTGTGTAGATTAATTGGTGGAGTAGAGGACCTTGTGCATTTCAGGTAAAATAACAACTCAATGTTTATATCCCAGGACAAATTAGCTAGCAACAGCAAGCTAGCTAAAAGGGACAAATTAGCTAGCAAGTGCAAGCTAGCTAGCTAAATAGCCATAAATGTTTAATGCTTTTCGACCTGTCCCCAAATTAATATCATTGGTTCAGAGTTTGTTTTGATATTTTAACCTGCGTGTCGTGATCGAGTCTGGTGTGGAGGGACAAAATAAATGTATGCGCGATGGCGGTTTGGGTTCCGTGTAAGTTAATCATGCAGCAGACCAAATTACTTGAGATTTTACTTCTGGGTTAACCCGAGATTACCCTGGTCTAAACCTAAGTGGCGTGCCTACGCCGGGCCTGCCTACGCCGGGCCTGCCTATAGAGCGGCAGCTATCCTAAGGGTTAGAATACCCGAGCTGACAAGGGGAAAAAGCTGTTGATGTGCCTTTGAGCAAGGAACTTAACCATAATTTGCTCCAGGGGCACCGTACTCCTATGGCTGACCCTCTAAAGCAACACATTACATTGTACCTATCATACTACTGTGGCTGACCCTGTAAAACAACACTTATCATACTACTATGACTGACCCTGTAAAACAACACATTACCTATCATACTACTATGACTGACCCTGTAAAACAACACATTACACTGCACCTATCATACTACTATGACTGACCCTGTAAAACAACACATTACACTGCACCTATCATACTACTATGACTGACCCTGTAAAACAACACCTATCATACTACTATGACTGACCCTGTAAAACAACACCTATCATACTACTATGACTGACCCTGTAAAACAACACCTATCATAATACTATGACTGACCCTGTAAAACAACACCTATCATACTACTATGACTGACCCTGTAAAACAACACATTACACTGCACCCATCCAGTGTATGTGACTAAATATATATTTTGTATAATCATCATTAGCAAAGAGCCAAACCCTAGAGTTATTGTGTGTTACACACCACACCACAACCACATCACAACCCCACCACCACACCTCCACCACACCACCACACAACCCCACCACCACACCTCCACCACAGTTTACATCAAATCTCTACAACACAACCACACACCATATATTCCTATTTTGAGTCAAACACACACACACACACACACACACACACACACACACACACACACACACACACACACACACACACACACACACACACACACACACACTTTAAAGAAAGGGAAATCTGCAAACAAAGGACATCCTTCCTCCCCTCCCCCTCTCCCTTCCCCCTTCCTCCCTCTTCCATCATCAGGACTATACTTCCAGGAACAGGGCTGGGATTCAGAGCAGACCTCCTCAGAGATGGTTCACCCTGAGCAGCTACAGAGACAGCCAGCGAGGGGTGTGGTGGAGATGGGCATCATTACCGTAATAACATCTTTAGTATTGTGTTTAGTCAAATGTTAGGAGCCAGAACGGCTTTTTACAGAATATTGTGTGGCTTTGAAATGAAACAAAGAACCTCTCGTTATTGCTTTTAGAAAGAATTTATTTGTGTTTTTTCTTCTTCTGGATTACTCGAAAGTCTTGATTACTGTTGTTAGTAGGGTGTCCAATGGTTACCCTGTCTAAGAAAGTCCCCATATATACGACGGGATGTCACTACCAACCTCGTCCCGCCCTTCTCCATGTTTCCTCCCTCCTTCTCTCAGCCTTTACACTGCTTTATGAATGGCAGATGTACTTGTCTGCTGCTATAGTAGTGTGTGTGTGTGTGTGTGTGTGTGTGTGTGTGTGTGTGTGTGTGTGTGTGTGTGTGTGTGTGTGTGTGTGTGTGTGTGTGTGTGTGTGTGTGTGTGTGTGGTGTGTCAAAAGCTTCTCTGTGATTGTGTGTGTGTGTGTGTGTGTGTGAATGTTCACTGAATAAAAAGAGCCTTTGTCCTCCTCACACAGAGACACACACCACCACGGTCCGGCCCGGGATCCAATGCCTGGCCCGGGATCCAAACCCACGTTCACAACACTAACGTACACAGTCAATTGTACTAACTAACCTGTGTATGTGTGTGTGTGTGTGTGTGTGTGTGTGTGTGTGTGTGTGTGTGTGTGTGTGTGTGTGTGTGTGTGTGTGTGTGTGTGTGTGTGTGTGTGTGTGTGTGTGTGTGTGTGTGTGTGTGTGTGTGTGTGTGTGTGTGTGTTCCTTCGGCAGGACAGCGAACATCCACCCCTATTTCCTCTGTCATTGGAAACAACGGAGCGTTAGGATCACTCAGTGATCTCACTGGTTAAAAACAGAACAGGAGTCACACTGTCTCTGATCCCTGTGTCAGGGCTAAAGACAGCACATCACCCTCTCTGATCCCTCCTCTCTTCCTTCTCTTACCGGCCTATAGGAAGATTACTCTCTTTACGTAACATAGTAAGCTTGATGTACAAGTAGCCTCTAGTGAAATGTCTACTAAGTGTACTGTAGTGTAAACACAGGTAAGTAAAGCATGTAACTTCACTCTCTGTCCGCAACGCAGGGTGAATGTTGTATCTGTGTTCTGTAACGTCGTCTTCACATTCTGTAGACTGTCCTTGGCGGTGTACATGATCCCTGCTCGTGTCCTGTCCCTGGCGGTACATGATCCCTGCTAGTGTCCTGTCCCTGGCGGTGTACATCATCCCTGCTAGTGTCCTGTCCTTGGGGGTGTACATGATCCCTGCTAGTGTCCTGTCCTTGGGGGTGTACATGATCCCTGCTAGTGTCCTGTCCTTGGGGGTGTACATGATCCCTGCTCGTGTCCTGTCCTTGGGGGTGTACATGATCCCTGCTAGTGTACTGTCCTTGGGGGTGTACATGATCCCTGCTAGTGTCCTGTCCTTGGGGGTGTACATGATCCCTGCTCGTGTCCTGTCCTTGGGGGTGTATATGATCCCTGCTAGTGTCCTGTCCTTGGGGGTGTACATGATCCCTGCTCGTGTCCTGTCCTTGGGGGTGTACATGTACATTAAGCTGCCTCATGCCAAATAAACAGGAGACAGGCATACTTTTCTTACTCACCTCCCTATAGTCACTGTCTAGTGTCCTCCCTATCGTCACTGTCTGCTGAAATCATAGCCCCACTGTGAGCCAATTAGAATATCTGTCAAGAGGTGTGGACTTATAAGGCACAGGTTTTATATCACAACTGTTACATTAAGGCAGAGTTGCTGCTTCAAGACCCTCTATTAGCCTCTTATTAAATATGAACACCGGCAGATGCTCCAATCTTCCATAGACAAGGAGTGTTGGCCCAGTGTATGTGTCTAAGGTAGCATCCCAAATGGCAGCCTATTCCTTATATAGGGCACTTCTTTTGACCACGGGCCATAGTGCACTTCCTCAACAAAAACAAAGGAGCTGAACGTGGACTTCAGGGGTACAGCAGAGGGAGCACACCCCCTATCCACACTGACAGGTTCTCATTGACAGGGCTTTTCACCCTCAGAGAAGGTGAAAAGCTTTCTTGGTGTACACATCACTGACAATCTGAAATGGTTCCACCCACACAGACATTGTGGTGACGAAGACGCAACATCGCCTCTTCAACCTCAAGAGGCTGAAGAAATTTGGCTTGGCTCCCTAAGACCCTCACAAACGTTTACAGATGCACCGTTGAGAGCATCCTGTCGGGCTGTATCACCGCCTGATACGGCAACTGCACCGTCCGCAACCGCAGGGCTCTCCAGAGGGTGTTGCTGTCAGCCCAATGCATCACCGGGAGAACACTGCCTGCCCATCAGGACGTCTACAGCATTCGGTGTCACAGAAAGATCAAGAAGATCATCAAGGGCCTTCAAATTTGTGGATTCGGCTATTTCAGCCACACCCGTTGCTGACAGATGTATAAAATCGAGCACACAGCCATACAATCTCCATTGACAAACATTGGCAGTAGAATGGCCCATACTGAAGAACTCAGTGACTTTCAACGTGACACCGTCATAGGATACCACCTTTCCAACAAGTCAGTTTGTCGAATTACTGCCCTGCTAGAGCTGCCCCGGTCAACTGTAAGTGCTGTTATTGTGAAGTGGAAATGTCTAGGAGCAACAGCGGATCAGCCGTGAAGTGTTAGGCCACACAAGCTCACAGAACGGGACCGCCGAGTGCAGAAGGGCATAGCCCGTTAAAATCGTCTGTTCTCGGTTGCAACACTCACTACTGGTTTCCAAACTGCCTCTCTTCATCATCTGGCAGTCCGACGGACGAATCTGGGTTTGGGGAAAGCTCCCTGCTCCAATGCATAGCGCCAACTGTAAAGTTTGGTGGGGGAGGAATTATGATATTTGTCTGTTTTTCATGGTTTGGGCTAAGCCTCTTAGTTCCAGTGAAAGGAAATCTTAACGCTACAGCATACAATGACATTCTAGACGATTCTTTGCTTCCAACTTTGTGGCAACAGTCTGGGGAAGGCCCTTTCCCGTTTCAGCATGTCAATGCCCCCGTGCACAAAGTGAGGTCCATACAGAAATGGTTTATCGAGATTGGTGTAGGACAACTTGACTGGCCTGCACAGAGCCCTGACCTCAACCCCATCGAACACCTTTGGGATGAATTAGAACGTTGACTGAGAGCCAGGCCTCATCGCCCAACATCAGTGCCCGACCTGACTAATGCTCTTGTGGCTGAATGGAAGCAAGTCCCTGCAACAATGTTCCAACATGTAGTGGAAAGCCTTCCCAGAAGAGTGGAGGCTATTATATCAGCAAAGGGGGGAACAACTCCATAATAATGCCCATGATTTTGGAAGGAGATGTTGGACAAGCAGGTGTCCACACACCTTTGGTCATGTAGTCATATACACACACACACACACTCCGGACTCCAACATTCCTCGTCCTAATATTTATATATTTCTTAATTCTATTATTTTACTTTCAGATTTGTGTGTACTGTTTTGTTAGATATTACTGCACTGTTGGCGCTAGGAACATAAGCATTTCGCTGGGTATGCAGTAGTGGAAAAAGTACCCAATAATACTACTTGAGTAAAAGTCAAAAAGTATTTAGTTTTAAATATACTTAAGTATGAAAAGTAAAAATAATTTCAAATTCCTTATATTAAACAAAGATATTAAACAAAGCAGATGGCCCCATTATCTTGTTTTCTTTATTTACGGATATCCAGGGGAACACTCCAACACCCAGACAATTTACAAACGAAGCATTTGTGTTTAGTGAGTCCGTCAGATCAGAGGATAACCAAGGATGTTCTCTTGATATGTGTGTGAATTTGACAATTTTCCTGTCATGCTAAGCATTCAAAATGTAATGCTTTTGGGTGTCAGGGAAAATGTATGGAGTAAAAAGTACATTATTTTCTTTAAGAATGTAACGTTAGTGGAGAAAAAAGTAAAAGTGGTCAAAAATATAAATAGTACAGTACAGATACCACCACAAAAAAATATTTATGTAGTACTTTAAAGTAATAAAACTTAAATACTTTACACAAATGTGTGTATGTGTAACAGTATAACTTTAAACCGTCCCCTCGCCCCGACACGGGCGCGAACCAGGGACCCTCTGCACACATCGACAACAGTCACCCACGAAGCAGCGTTACCCATCGCTCCACAAAAGCCACGGCCCTTGCAAAGCAAGGGGCAACACTACTTAAGTCTCAGAGCAAGTGACGTAACTGATTGAAATGCTACTAGCGCGCACCCGCTAACTAGCTAGCCATTTCACATCCGTTACACTCACCCCCCTTTCAACCTCCTCCTTTTTCCGCAGCAACCAGTGATCCGGGTCACGGCACCAATGTAACAGTATAACTTTAAACCGTCCCCTCGCCCCGACACGGGCGCGAACCAGGGACCCTCTGCACACATCGACAACAGTCACCCACGAAGCAGCGTTACCCATCGCTCCACAAAAGCCACGGCCCTTGCAAAGCAAGGGGCAACACTACTTAAGTCTCAGAGCAAGTGACGTAACTGATTGAAATGCTACTAGCGCGCACCCGCTAACTAGCTAGCCATTTCACATCCGTTACATATGGACCAATAAAATTTGCTTTGAAAAGTAGCGCACTATGTTGGGATATAGGGTTCCCTTTGCCTTATCCTTTACCCCCTTCAGTCACTCAGTCTGTTTCTGTCGCAAAATACTGAAGAGCTTTGATTGTAATCTTCTCCTTCTATAGAGCCAGGACAAGTGGGAACTTGATCTGAACAGGGTGGAGACAGACAGAGTTAAGCCGCAGCCGGGCTGCAAGAGGCCTGTGGCGAGAATAGGCAAATACCGAGCCATATGTGACATATTCCCACATTTAAAGCCTATAGGCTACTATTGTAATGATTGCCTCGCTCTGTCTGTGTTGGAATCAATTCGGGACACTACAGTTCTGATTAGCCAGAATGAAGATGGAAATATTTTTCTTTTACATTTATTTAACAAGGCAAGTCGGTTAATAACACATTCTTATTTGCAAGCGCCTAGGAACAGTGGGTTAACTGCCTTTTCGATCTAGCAACCTTTTGGTTACTGACCCACCGCTCTAACCACTAGGCTACCTGCCGCCTCTGATATGCGGGTTTTATAACTGGAGGATAGGCAACACAGACAGGCTTAGTTGCATCTCTCGCTCTCAATTCATCCGGCTTTATTGGCATGGTAAACATATTAATATTGCCAAAGGAAGTGAAATAGATCATAAACAAAAATTAAAATGAACAATCAGAAATGAACAGTGAACATATTTCTCTGTCAAGCTTCTACAATGCAAAGCAGGAATGACCACTAGCCGATATAGATGAAATAATAATAAGAATTTTAATTTGTAAAGATTTTTCTACTAACCAAGGCGCAAAATAATAAAAACAATCCAAACCACAGAACACAGACAACGAACAAAACTATATACAGATGTTGTCAGATCCGGAGGACATGAGAACAGAATTAGCAGAGGTTCCTGGAAGCTTTTCTGAACAGCACGGTCTTGAGCTGTGTCATGGAGGAGAACAGAGACTCTGAAACCATAGTAGTGTCTGGAAGTGCGTTCCACAGCCGCAGAGGCGACAATAAAAACGCGACAATAACAACACAAAGCAGCTATAAGAGACATATAGCACAAGAACAAGCGCTGCTTTGTTGTCACAAGTCTCAACGTAGGGTACGCTATCAGAAATAGTCTGAGTATTTCACGTAAATACATTGCTTAGGCTAATATAGAGCATCTATAGGCTGGGTCATTCTACGAAATGATTCCCTTTTTGCGTCCCTTTGATATTTTAAGTAGAAATTGTGCAACAATATTTAATTTTCAAAAAGCCTGTTATATTCAATGAAGTGCCCTTTCATATAGACCACATGGAGAATTCAGTACCAACACCAAGATCGAAAAGACTATTGTTGGAGACAATTTTGTAAAGGTTTAGAGCAGATCGAGGCCCGTTTCATGGCAACGTATGATTCCTCCACAGAAAGGTTAGGCTACAGACTAAGATCCGCTACTGGCTACTGTAATCTGAAATGCATCCGAAACGATCTAGGCCTATTATCAATAACGAAATTGTTTTGTTGCAAGACCGGTTTTTGCTGCTCCTTTACCGTTATGGTGCTACGGCGTGATTTTCCAGCTTCCGATGTGATGCTGTCCGAGCAATGCTGCATTGCTTCTCCCTCTCACCCCGTCTTACCATTATATCACAGCCTTCTACTAGAAAGACACAAAGACGACTATACTTACGTTTAAGCAGGTTGTCAACGATGTTATTATCTTGTCAATAGTATCCACATTGTCCTTTGTTGTCAATAATCACGCGAATAATAGGCCTAATCCTTGACGCTTGGAATATGTTTTTTTTTTTTTGCTCGCGTCCAGCGCTCGACAACGCAGCAGCAGCGCATAACAGGGCTGGACCTACAGTACGTTCTTACGTCAACCCCGATTCAGCTCAGCCCACTCTCATAGGGATTCGGTCAGGTCCAATACCGGGAGGATCAAGTAAAATACCTCAGCCGTTCTGGAGGTTAGCTACCCGCGTTTGGGCGACCCGCAGTTAGGTGGGGGTCAACCGTGGGCGGTTTCTTCTACGACATTAACCCGGTTTCCATCCAACCTTCTTATGCGAGTTAGGTATGTCGGACAAAACATTGTAATGACAGGCCTGATGGAAACAGAACATTTTGCGGTAAACTTTCCAAATAGACAAGGTGAGCTATTTTTTGTGTCGGTAAAATTAATTATGCGTGAAATGTAGGTGGAAACGCTTGTATTCACAAATGTTGATATAATTACCATTAATTACCATCGATACTTGGCTGCCGTTTAAATATCATCATGTAATCTCATCATGTAGGCTATAAATGCGCTCTAGCCAAAAACAGGTAAATTGTGTAGGCTCTAGCTCTGTAGGCTAGAGCGCACATGCCAATACCAGAGTGGACACACTCCCTATGGTCTAACCCAGTGATCAGCTACAGTACCAGACGATCTCATTCCTAGTCGATCACCAATTGATGTAGAAAAGCAATCGATAAAGGCTTGCGCTCCCTTTTTTTTTTATTATTCGTGTTGCGCTGTTGACGGTAGGTGCACTTGATTCAGAAGCCCTGCGCACCGGGTATGCGAAGTGTTCCCATGTTGAAGCATTTAATTTGTCGGAAAATACAAACTCCGTTAACCGGAGACCGGGAGATCTGTTGGTAAATCGAGTGTGCCTAAGGTGCTGGTGAATCCGACAGATCAAATCACCGTGCCTACCTACATCTTCCACGACCCCGGCCACAGCAAAGATTGATACTAGCTTATAAAGATTGATACTAGCTTATAAAGATTGATACTAGCTTATAAAGATTGATACTAGCCTACAAAGATTGATACTAGTTTATAAAGATTGATACTAGCTTATAAAGATTGATACTAGCCTACAAATATTGATACTAGCTTATAAAGATTGATACTAGCTTATAAAGATTGAAACTAGTCTACGTGAGATTTAATAACTTTTTACACTTTTTTTTAATTCATTACTGTCAACACTGTTTTTATTCAACACTATTACACAACATAAAACATACTTCTCTCTACTTCCACTGGCGCTGCAATGAGTGAATAGCCAAGTGTATCGATAACGCTGCGTTTTTATTGTTATTAGCAGCTCGTCGTGTGTCATAGGAAGAACATGAATTTGTGCATGAGGCAGATGCAGTTCGATTCGAGTTTCGCCATCAGGTGGAAGACTGGGTCCCCTCTCTCTAGTCAGTCTCACTGGAGGAATGGAGGGAGAGAGAGCAGGGGCCAGGGAAGGTGAACAGGGAAGGTGAACCTTCTCATGCTCTCTCCCTCCTTTGAGACTGACTAGAGATAGCAACTCGGAGGTATGAAGTCTCCGACTCCAGTGCATTCAAGACAACTGGGAACTTGGGAAAAAACGAGATCCGACTGAGAAAAATCTTCTGAACAGAAATTTCATCCAAATCAGAATTCCAAGTCGGACACTTGAGTATCTTTCTGGAGCTCCAAACTTCCCGACCAGAAGATGACTGACGTCATGATTTAACTTTTTTTTGTTGTAGTTCTCAGTTGTCTTGAAAACACCATACCCATCATATGCACAGCGCCTTCTGAGAGTATTCAGACCCCTTGACCTTTTTCCACACTTAGTTACGTTACAGACTTATGTAACGGATGTGAAATGGCTAGCTAGTTAGCGGGTGCGCGCTAGTAGCATTTCAATCAGTTACGTCACTTGCTCTGAGACTTAAGCAGTGTTGCCCCTTGCTCTGCAAGGGCTGCGGCTTTTGTGGAGCGATGGGTAACAACGCTACGTGGGTGTCAGTTGTTGATGTGTGCAGAGGGTCCCTGGTTCGCGCCGGTGTCGGGGCGAGGGGACGGTTTAAAGTTATACTGTTACATTGATGCTGTTGACCCGGATCACTGGTTGCTGCGGAAAAGGAGGAGGTTGAAAGGGGGGTGAGTGTAACGGATGTGAAATGGCTAGCTAGTTAGCGGGTGCGCGCTAGTAGCATTTCAATCAGTTACGTCACTTGCTCTGAGACTTAAGTAGTGTTGCCCCTTGCTTTGCAAGGGCCGTGGCTTTTGTGGAGCGATGGGTAACGACGCTACGTGGGTGTCAGTTGTTGATGTGTGCAGAGGGTCCCTGGTTCGCGCCGGTGTCGGGGCGAGGGGACGGTTTAAAGTTATACTGTTACACTTACTCTAAAATGGTTTAAATAAAGACAACAACCGTAAGCACACAGCCATAACAGCGCAGGAGTGGCTTCGGGACAAGTCTCTGAATGTCCTTGAGTGGCCAAGCCAGAGCCAGGACTTGAACCGAATGGAACATCTCTGGAGAGACCTGAAAATAGCTGTGCAGCAACGCTCCCCATCCAACCTGACAGATCTTGAGAGGGTCTGCAGAGAAGAATGGGATAAACTCCCCAAATACAGGTGTGCCAAGCTTGTAGCGTCATACTCAAGAAGACTGAGGCTGTAATTACTGCCAAAGGTGCGTCAACAAAGTACTGAGTAATGAGTCTAAATACCTATATATATTACATTTACATATTTTTTTGTAAAAAAATTAGCAAAAATGTATGAACCTGTTTGTTTTGTCATTGTGTGTATATTGATGAAAAATAAATACATTTTAAATTAAATGTTGGAAAAGTCAAGGGGTCTGATAACTTTCTGAAAATATATGTACCATCAGTTTAGTAAAAAAATAAGGCTATTTAAATTGATGCTCAGCTGTTCTACACCAACAGATCTATTTTGTCATCAAAGCTTGAGTTTTGAAATGTATGTTCTGAGAACAATTTTGTCAAGCCAGGCATATAGCCAATATGATGTGAAAACGTATTAGGCCTACTGCACAAACCTCATATTAGGTTAACGGTAATTTTTTTTAAGACATACAGTCGGAAGTTTACATACACCTTAGCCAAATACATTTTAACTCAGTTTTTCACAATTCCTGACATTTAATCCCAGTAAAAATTCCATGTCTTAGATCAGTTAGGATAACCACTTAATTTTAAGAATGTAAAATGTCAGAATAATACTAGAGAATTATTTCTTTCATCACATTCCCAGTGGGTCAAAAGTTTACATACACTCAATTAGTATTTGGTAGCATTACCTTTAAATTGTTTAACTTGGGTCAAACGTTTCAGGTAGCCTTCCACAAGCTTCCCACAATAAGATGGGACCTCCTGACAGAGCTGGTGTAACTGAGTCAGATTTGTAGGCCTCCATGCTCACACATTTTTTTAGTTCTGCCCACAAATTTTCTATTGGATTGAGGTCAGGTCTTTGTGATGGCCACTCCAATACCTTGACTTTGTTGTCCTTAAGCCATTTAGCTACAACTTTGGAAGTATGCTTGGGGTCATTATCAATTTGAAAGACCCATTTGCGACCAAGCTTTCATTTCCTGACTAATGTCTTGAGATGTTGCTTCAATATATCCACATAATTTTCCTTCATCATGAAGCCATCTATTTTGTGAAGTGCACCAGTTCCTCCTGCAGCAAAGCACCCCCACAACATGATCCTGCCACCCCCGTGCTTCACGGTTGGGATGGTGTTTTTCCGCTTGCAAGCCTCCCCCTTTTTCCTCCAACATAGCGATGGTCATTATGGCCAAACAGTTATATTTTTGTTTCATCAGACCAGAGGACATTTCTCCAAAAAGTTCGATCTTTGTCCCCATGTGCAGTTTCAAACCGTAGTCCCCCTTTTTCCTCCAAACATAGCAATGGTCATTATGGCCAAAACAGTTGTATTTTTGTTTCATCAGACCAGAGGACATTTCTCCAAAAAGTTCGATCTTTGTCCCCATGTGCAGTTGCAAACCGTAGTCTGACTGTTCATGGCGGTTTTGGATCAGTGGCTTCTTCCTTGCTGAGCGGCCTTTCAGGTTATGTCAACATAGGACTCTTTTTACTGTGGATATAGATATTTTTGTACCTGCTTCCTCCAGCTATTTCACAAGGTATTTGGCTGTTGTTCTGAGATTGATTTGCACTTTTTGCACACCAAGTATGTTCATCTCTAGGTGACAGAACGTGTCTCCTTCAAGGGCGGTATGACGGCTGCGTGGTCCCATGGTGTTTATACTTGCGTACTATTGTTTGTACAGATGAACGTTGTACCTTCAGGTGTTTGGAAATGTCACCCAATGATGAACCGGACTTGGGGAGGTATACCATTTTTTGGCTGATTTCTTTTGATTTTCCCATGATGTCAAGCAAAGAGGCACTGAGTTTGAAGGTAGGCCTTGAAATACATCCATAGGTACACCTCCAATTGACTCAAATTATGATAATTATCCTATCAGAAGCTTCTAAAACCATGACATCATTTTCTGGAATTTTCCAAAAATCTGACATGTTGACTAGATTCACAAGATGGGTACCTTTCATTTGCTGTATTGGACTTGTTAATGTGTGAAAGTTAAATATGTCAAAAAAATATTTTTTGAATTTCGCGCTCTGCCTTTTCAGTGGAATGTGGGAGGAGTTCCGCTAGCGGAACCCCTGTCCTAGACAGGTTAAAACTCGTTTTTCAACCACTCCACAAATGTATTGTTAACAAACTATAGTTTTGGCAAGTCGGTTAGGACATCTACTTTGTGCATGACACAAGTAATGTTTCCAACAATTGTTTACAGACAGATTATTTCCCTTATAATTCACTGTATCACAATTCCAGTGGGTCAGAAGTTTGCATTCACTAAGTCGAATGTGCCTTTAATGACTCCAACCTAAGTGTATGTAAACTTCCGACTTCAACTGTATGTACAGTCCTTCCTAGTGTGGCGGCAAATGAGTTGAACAGGAGAAGAGGATGAGGTTGCTTGTGGAGGGAGAGCAGTGTGGCAGCAAATGAGTTGAACAGGAGAAGAGGATGAGGTTGCTTGTGGAGGGAGAGCAGTGTGGCAGCAAATGAGTTGAACAGGAGAAGAGGATGAGGTTGCTTGTGGAGGGAGAGCAGTGGGGCAGCAAATGAGTTGAACAGGAGAAGAGGATGAGGTTGCTTGTGGAGGGAGAGCAGTGTGGCGGCAAATGAGTTGAACAGGAGAAGAGGATGAGGTTGCTTGTGGAGGGAGAGCAGTGTGGCGGCAAATGAGTTGAACAGGAGAAGAGGATGAGGTTGCTTGTGGAGGGAGAGCAGTGTGGCGGCAAATGAGTTGAACAGGAGAAGAGGATGAGGTTGCTTGTGGAGGGAGAGCAGTGGGGCAGCAAATGAGTTGAACAGGAGAAGAGGATGAGGTCGCTTGTGGAGGGAGAGCAGTGTGGTGTCAAATGAGTTGAACAGGAGAAGAGGATGAGGTTGCTTGTGGAGGGAGAGCAGTGTGGCGGCAAATGAGTTGAACAGAAGAAGAGGATGAGGTTGCTTGTGGAGGGAGAGCAGTGTGGTGTCAAATGAGTTGAACAGGAGAAGAGGATGAGGTTGCTTGTGGAGAAGAGGATGAGGTTGCTTGTGGAGAAGAGGATGAGGTTGCTTGTGGAGAAGAGGATGAGGTTGCTTGTGGAGAAGAGGATGAGGTTGCTTGTGGAGAAGAGGATGAGGTTGCTTGTGGAGAAGAGGATGAGGTTGCTTGTGGAGAAGAGGATGAGGTTGCTTGTGGAGAAGAGGATGAGGTCGCTTGTGGAGAAGAGGATGAGGTCGCTTGTGGAGAAGAGGATGAGGTTGCTTGTGGAGAAGAGGATGAGGTTGCTTGTGGAGAAGAGGATGAGGTTGCTTGTGGAGAAGAGGATGAGGTCGCTTGTGGAGAAGAGGATGAGGTCGCTTGTGGAGGGAGAGCAGTGGGGGTGGTGGGTAGAACAGCTGCAGTGGCGTTGATCGGTTGCTCTGGCTCATCACTTGTTGATGGAAAGATTTAGAAAGATTTAAAAATTAGTTCGACATTGCCATAGTTCAACAGCTGAAAAGCCTTCATTAACATACTCCCAGAGATAGAAAGACATCCAGTATTCACTGAATGAAGTAGTCTATTTACAATTTCATTCATCGGTTAAATAAATGATACTATAGCACATTCAATGACGATATTATTGTAGACTATAGGCTACTCCTGTATCTACCTTCTACAATACCATAATTATTGAATGAAGCAGCATACTCATCCACATTTACAATGTTAGGTGTTGTAGGTGTGGTGATGGTAGGGATGGTAGGTGTGATGATGGTAGGTGTAGTGGTTGTAGGTGTGGTGAAGGTATGGTATGTGTTGTTATGGTAGATGTGATGATGGTAGGTGTGGTGATGGCAGGTCGAATGATGGTAGGTGTGGTGAAGTAATTATGGTGTGGTATTTGTGGTGATGGTATGTATGATGGTAGGTGTGGTGATGGTAGGTATCGTAGGTGTGGTGATTGTAGGTGTGATAGGTGTGGTGATGGTAGGTGTGTTGATGGTAGGTGTGATGTAGGTGTAGTGATGGTAGTTGTGATAGTTGTGGTAGATGGGTAGGTAGGTAAGTTTGGTAGGTGTGGTGATGATAGATATGGTAGGTAGGGTGATGATAGGTGTGGTAGTTGTGGTAGGTAGGTTTGGTAGGTGTGGTGATGATAGATATGGTAGGTAGGGTGATGATAGGTGTGGTGATGATAGATATGGTAGGTAGGTTGATGATAGGTGTGGTAGGTAGGTTTGGTAGGTATGGTGATAGTAGGTGTGGTGATGGTAGCTGTGTAGCTTTGGTGATAGTAGATGTGATAGTTGTGGTAGGTGTGG
Source organism: Salvelinus fontinalis (assembly GCF_029448725.1). Lineage (NCBI taxonomy): Eukaryota > Metazoa > Chordata > Actinopteri > Salmoniformes > Salmonidae > Salvelinus > Salvelinus fontinalis. The sequence continues at coordinate 1,277,454 of NC_074668.1, read as the reverse complement.
TAGGTGTGGTAGATGTTGTGATGGTAGGTATGTTACTTGTGGTGATGGTAGGTGTGCTTGGTGTGGTGGTAGTTGTGGTAGGTAAGTTTGGTAGGTGTGGTGATGATAGATATGGTAGGTAGGTTGATGATAGGTGTGGTAGATAGGTTTGGTAGGTATGGTGATAGTAGGTGTGGTGATGGTAGCTGTGTAGCTTTGGTGATAGTAGATGTGATAGTTGTGGTAGGTGTGGTATTTGTGGATTGTAGGTGTGTTGATGGTAGGTGTAATAGTTGTGGTAGTTGTGGTAGGTGTGGTAGGTGTGGTGTGGTAGTTTTGGTAGGTAGGTGTGGTAGTTGTGTTAAGTAGGTTTGGTGATGGTAGGTTTTGTAGGTGTGGTGATGGTATGTGTGGTAGTGGAGGTAGGTTGGTGTAGTAGTTGTGGTACGTAGTGGTAGTTGGGATAAGTAGGGGTGGTAGTTGTAGTAGGTAAGTGTGGTAGTTGTGGTAGGTAGTTGTGGTGATTAGGCTTGGGCGATATCCAGATGTTCATATTGTCATACCATCCTTCTCTCATACTGGGATTTACAGTATTACCGGCATAGCACATGAGGGGGTGCTAAAAACACAAGAAAAACCTATGGGCATCTATTACCAGAATCAGGGGCGAAAATCTGATATCAACCTTGGAGGGGACAATTACATGAAATTTTCTCAGGAGCAATTCCTGAGGGGGACACCAAAAGTAGTGCTGTAACACATAGACTATGTTGTAATATGTTAAATGTATATTGAGGGACCATAATCACTACTACTGGATAATTGTTAGGTACAGTAGTTAACTGAAGGGTTGTCCCAACTTGTTTAAATCATTATAATACTACTAATAATAATAGTTATAGCAATGTTCCTTATCAGTGCAGTGTTCCTCTCTCTTGAAACGTTTGCAAGAGTTTGCGGTTCTATAAATTGTGGGTGTGGCTGATATGGTTTTGTGTCATCACTGAGGTAACTGGACGATGCTGTGCCACTGTCCCCTATACTGGTGCTGCTGGCAACAAGGGTGACACCTGGTCCTGCCGTGGCTGTGACATTGTCCTCAAGTCTCTCTCCTTGGCTCTTTCCCTTTCACCACCCTCACTGACTCACAGTCTGTCTCCTAGAAAATAAATAAGGTGTTTGCTGTACTCCTAACTACCGGTACCCAAAACTACACAATTAATCACAACAGCAATACCATTGCCTTAAACAAATCTTGGTTCAGTCACCAGTTTAAATTGAGAGTGGGGGTATTCATGGCATTTTCCAATTATGTCCCTATTTTACAAATCAAAAAAATTGAGAACCTTTCATAATGTTGCCAAACAAAGACTCAACAAACTTACCTGAGACTCCCTGTCTCTGCCAGTCTGTCCCTGCATATCTGTCCCCAGCTCTGCTGTCTGTGTGCCATCTGTTGCCTGCTCTGCCTAATGACATCATTGTGAAATATTTCCATTAGCATTTCACTTCTTTCTTATGAACATTTTATCAACTGGTCTTTGAGATATTAGGCTACTAGAGTTCTTACTTTGCGTTTTGGTGTACTGAAAAATACTCTGATGTCCGTCTTTTTACTTTTTTCTGACATTTTTCTACCTGGCTGGCTGGCTGACCGGTCTAGCTGCACACACACATTTACACAACACATGCTGCAACGTTTTGAAATTTTAACATAGTTTGTTTCATATTGGCAGGCTTCCAACAATAGCTGAATTTGCAAAGCTAGCGAGCACCAATTCCGTTTCTGTGGTGTTTGCTATAATCTTTGCTACCTGGTTAAAGGTGAAAAAAAATAAAAATTCACTAGCGACAATTTAGCTTTTGCAACGAGACCATTAAATATATTTAAGACAATGGTATAAGAGAGTGTAGTTTTGTTCAGTTTGGACTTCAGTTTATCGCTAACCTTATCACAGGGACTTTGAAGCACTACAGCTGCATGCTAATCTTGGAATAAACTGACGATAGCAAATATTCCATCTTTGACGATGCCACATAAATGGAATAGGTACTAGCTAGCTTGATAGTTAATGTTTGCTTTAGTTTGCGCGCTAGCTCTGCAAATTCAGCTAGTGTGTGAACCCTGCAACATGAAAAAAATATATACATTGCTAAAGCGCGATTGACTGGATTACCTCACGTCAGTTACGTACATTGAGTGCCTTTCGGACAGTAGATACGAGCCCTCTATTACCTTGCCAGCTAAAGAACTGGCAGTGGATCAAACCATTGTGAGGCAAAGGGCGGGGGGGTCGCAATCTTGTGAAATTTAAAAACGCGCTATTAAGTGTCTATAATCAGCACAAGTGCTTTCATTGCGTATTATTAATATTATTGAAATTACATAGTTATGTTTACAGTGATATATTGGGGGGGACAAATCATATTTTCCCCAGGGTGGGGGGGTCGTGTCCCCCCCCCCGTCCCCCCTGGGATTTCCGCCTATGACCAGAATGCTAACAAATTAGCACAAACTGATACCAAATTCACATAGTTGTCAGTTGTTAGCTAAATGCTAACAACTGAAAAGGAACAAACTAATTGCAAATCAGTGGAGGCTGATGAGGGGAAGACAGCGCATAATAATGTCTGGAATGGAGTCAATTGAGTGGTATCAAACACATGGAAACCCCAGCTTTGATGTGGTTGATACCACTCCATTGACTCCATTCCAACCATTATTATGAGTCACCGCCTCCTCAGCAGCTTCCACTGTTGCAAAGAAAGGCAAATCCAGCTCATAAAGTTATGTAAGGGATAATCAACGAGGGACTATGAGTTCTATGGCAAATAATGAACACTGTGGAACTGACCTTCCATGGACTTGTATTATTATTATACATTTTTTTCCAAGTTCCCAGTTGTCTTAAATCTAGAGAATGACAGACTTTGATGACAAATTTTGATGTATTTTATGCTGCACTATAAATGATGTAATATGCCAGGGAGATATGTATACTGTAGCTAAGAAAGTAATACTAAGTGTATGTTGTGTAGTAAGCTGTTAGTAGCCCATGTGTCTCACCCTAATAATTTTGTGCCTTTCCCCTCTCATAACTTAGCCTACTGCTCTGACTTGGTGGTGCACATGTAGACTATATATATTGACTACGTCCATCCTAGCTCTCTCATTAATGTCTTAATCAAAATGACGGATTGCCTGTTATCCACTCGTTGTCCCCTCAAGTGTCAGTAGAAACCACATTTGTTGAAGCAAGTCAGCCATATCAGCTATGTTTTTTAAAAAGGATTCACTCCTTGGTGATGAAAAGAAATCTCTGCTGTTGGGACAGCTTTATGTCGACCCTAACAGTTTGTGGGCACCGTTTGTCAAAGTTATAGTGCAATTAATGTATTGTTTAGTGTTGTGTTGTGTAGTGGCTTTGCTGGCATTCATCTAAAACATTTTGGGGGAGTTTTCCCCACCAAGATGTACATGCTGCAATCACCACTGGGTGAATTATAACACATCAACCCTGTTACCTATAGATAGACAGTCTAGAAATGTTGAAACAATTTACATTTGTTTGGTAAGCTTGCATTCCATTCCCCCTGTCACATGGGGATCTATGGTTGATTCTAAATGAAATAGTCAACTCTGTTACAGTCAACTCTGTCACTTGATTTGGCACTTAATAAGCACTTGCTATAGTATGTATTTTTTACTTTTGAGATGGGCAAACATGTGTTTTATTAAGTTGAACATGTGCTCTTTATGACAGAATGTTAGAATTAGGTGAAATAAAAGTTACACTCCCCAAAAGGTACTCAACTGGTGGAATGACCCAAGTACTGAACTGGAGGTGGGAGAGCTAACGATGCGTCTACTGTTGCTCTCTCCTCAGATTCTTAGAGAAGCTATTTCAATCTGATATTTCTCCTCTGGTCTAAAATAGATGTGTATAGAGGACTCCTCTCTAATATAACATGTCACACATTGTAGCAAACTGATGTAATGTTAGGTGTCTCATTGAAAGTCTAACATCTACCATGACTACTGGATGTTTCAATTCTAATAAATAACAAAACAATCCACACCGTAACAACAATATTGCTTTTTTAATAAATGCTTTTATTAAAACGTAAAACTTTAATAACAAAAATGACATCGTCAAACATCACTGGCCTGACTTGAGCAGCTTTGTCCGGGGATGGAGCCAGCAACTTAGCTGCTACCGCTCCGGTCCAGGCTACCTGCAGACCTCCTCCCAGACCTCCCCTTAACAGGTGAGGTGGTGGAAATGATCAGAGTTGCGTTCAACTTGAGTAAAGATGAGAAACTCTGGTTCTTGGAGCCACTGGTCTGAGGGGAGGACTTCTGTTTAAACCATGTCCATTTGGGGATATTTTCTAGGACAATAGAGGTGGTGAGCAGAGATGAATTTAATTAGGATAAAGATGAGAACCTCTGCTCTGGGGAGGAGGGTCACTGACCTTCGAGGGTTTGTTGCCTGACAAATAGTATACTTGCTGGCTTGAGGAGACGATAATGTTTTGTGGAGGAAATGTAGCTTGATGACTTAAAGAGGAGGAGGAATTATTGGGCGACACTTTTAATGACCAAGGTAACCCCAGTGGAACTGTGGCTTCTTCGAGTTCCAGCTCTAGGCAGACAGCAGGTCAGGAATGCTGTAAGACATCAGAGACACGTAAGTATCTATATATTTACATGTGTGTTTCATGTACACTAAACCCTCACATTTGGATAATAGCTCACACTTGGACAACATATATATTAACAGTGTAAAACATGAATAGATGTTTAAACATTCTTTACCCCATCTTAATTCTCTTCCAGATGCCTGGCCTTTTCTTGTTCTTGGAGGTTAGCTCTGATGTTTCAGCCTCTTCTGGAGCTTCTAGCTGCTGGCTGTCTGGCACCCCCTGTTGGTTCTCTGGCCACTCCTGCTGGTTCTCTGAACTTCCCTCCTGGTTCTCTGCCCATGCCTGTTGCCTCCTTGGCCTTTCCTGGTGGCCATCTCCAGATCCAGTGGGCTGTGTTGTCTCCAGATAATCGTGGCTGTGTTGGGTGGTTAGACACCGGGTGTGGATTTGAGCATCAGCCTCCAGATTCATCTGCTCCAGGTAATGTCCCTTCATCTTCCCCCTCTCCTCCATCAGTTTCTGATGAGTTTGTTTTTTAAGCAGGGACTGCTCTCTCCACTGCTTATTAAAATCCTCCATCTTCTTCCTTCTCTTCTCAGCCTTCAGCAGCTCCTTCCTCTTCTCCCTCTCTCTCTCTGCCCGTGTCATGGTGGCTGTTAGCCTTGTGTGTCCAGGGATGGCTGGTAGGGGAGAAGAAGTAGAGTTCACATTCAACTTAGGGATCTGGTATCAACTTAAATTTAATGGACACAGGGAATGAAGAATAGAAAACACAATTGGGTCTCAATGATTGTTTACTCTTTTCAGTTGAGCAAGGCATGGAATTTGTCAATAAAGTGCAATAATTCCCATATGTGATCGCCACTAGTAGCCCCCGGATCCCCCCAAAACACGTATTTGTGTGTGTTTTTTAGGAACTCTTTCTGGGTCTCTACTTAGTCTTGAGAGTTAGACTAGTAGATGACACAATGTACCATTTAAACAGGTGGTTGTTACATCAGCAGTATTTTTCTTGTTATGTCAGTCAGTCACTCAATTAGCCATGTCAGCTAACATATTCTTTAGACAGTAGTTTTATATTGAAACAATAATGCAACATGATGACTGGTGTGTAACTGATGTGTGTAGAGGAGACTAAAGAGGATGATGTCATAAGCAGAGGGAAAACAGGTCTTACCTATGTGGACGATCTTATAGCCCTCCTCAGCTTCTCTCTGATAGGTTCTCTCGATCTTCTTGAGGTTCCTCTCCTCCCACTTCTTATTTACCCAGCCCACAGCTCTCCTTCGGATACTTTTATCAGGTGGGAGAATGTCCTCCTTGTCTTCTTCCTTCTCCTCCTCCTCTAAGTCACCCCTCTTGTGCTTTTCAAAGATCTCCCTTCTTTCCTCTTCCACCATCTCCTCTCTTCTGTTTGCCTCTATTATCTCTCTCTCTCTCATTAAAGATAAATGGCCTTCAATGGCTCTCTTTCTCTCCTCCTCTCTCTCTTCCTCTCTCTGCCTCTCCTCCTCTCTTAGTCTGAACATTTCTTTCTGTCTAGCAATTTCAATGTCTCGTTTTTTATCCTGCTCCTCTTGTTGTCTTGCCCTCTCCTGTTTTCTTTCCATCTCCAGCCGTCTTTCCTCCTTCTCCCTCCTGATTTGTTGTCCTCTTTCTATGTGTTCTCGTTCCCCCTTCAACACTTCTAACCTTCTCTCTTTACGTCTATTGAAGACTTCCTGTGCTTTTGCTTTAACATTAACTACTACATGTTTCTTCATGCTTACTTCCTTTCCTCTCTCTTCTCTTTCCCTGTACTCTTCCTCTGCTTCCTTAATCACTTCATGCTTTTCTTCCATCTCTCTCTCATGTTCTATCTCCAGTTCATTCTGTCTCTCAATTTCCCCCAAAATATTTTTCTGTCCCTCCTTTCTTCTTCCTGCTTCCTCCCTCTCTCTCATAATCATCTTTTCTTTCTCCATCTCTTTCTGTTGCTTATCTTTTAATTCCATCTCTCTCTGATTCTCATTGTCTTTCTCCCTTTCTTTCTCTTTCTCCATTTGTTTCTGTCTCTCTTCTTGTTGTTGTCCTCTATGTATCTCTTCTATCTCTCTCTGTCTCTTGTTCTCCTTCTCTCTTCCCTCCTTCTCCATGTCAATTTGCTTCTGCTTCAATATATCTTCTTCTTCTTGATCTCTCTCAAGCGTTCTCTTTCTCTCCTCTTGTTGTTGTCGTCTCTCTTTCTCTCCCATCTCTCTCTGTCTCTCTTCTTTTCGTTCTTCCTCTTCCATCTCTATTTGCTTCTGTTTACATCTTTCTTCTTCATGCTCTCTTTCAATCTCTCTCTGTCTCTCTTCTTCTCTTTCCATATTTTTCTGTCTCTTCTCCATTCTCTTCCTTTTGATCTCTCTCTGTCTCTCTTTCTCCCTCTCTCGTTCTTCCTCTTCCATCTCTATTTGCTTCTGTTTACATATTTCTTCTTCATTCTCTCTTTCAATCTCTCTCTGTCTCTCTTCTTCTCTTTCCATATTTTTCTGTCTCTTCTCCATTCTCTTCCTTTTGATCTCTCTCTGTCTCTCTGTCTCCCTCTCTCGTTCTTCCTCTTCCATCTCTATTTGCTTCTGTTTACATATTTCTTCTTCATTCTCTCTATCAATCTCTCTCTGTCTCTCTTCTTTTCGTTCTTCCTCTTCCATCTCTATTTGCTTCTGTTTACATATTTCTTCTTCTTTCTCTCTTTCAATCTCTCTCTGTCTCTCTTCTTCTTCTCTCTCCATCTCTTTCTTCTTCTCATCTTCTTGTTGTCTCTGTTTTGGTATTTTCTCCATTCTTTTTCTTTCTACCTCTTTCTGTTTGTTGTTCTCACCCTCCATCTTCTCCTCCATGTCCATTTGGTTCTGCTTCCATTTATATTTGTCTGTTTCCATATTTTCTAATTCTATCAGCTGTTCCTTGATTTTCTTGAAGACTTCCTCCAATTCAGACTTCTTTTTGTCATTGATGAGGGCTGTCTCCATCTCCGTCTCGCTCTCCACTCTATTTTTCATCTCCTCTTCAGTTCGTCTCCAATCATTTTCTCTCTCTCTGTCTCTATCAAATGTTCTCTCTGGTTCAGTCTCTTCTTTCAATCTAATCTCTTCTTTCATTCTCGCAACTTCTCTGTCTAACACTAGTACATTTTGGTTAACCTGTTTCACTCTCTCATTCTGTCTTCTATACGCTTCTTTTGCTCTTTCAAATTTGATTTTGTATTGAATCTCTTTTGTTGTCATATCTTCTTTCAGTCTCTCAACCTCTCTCTCTAACTCTTTCACCTTTTCGTTAACCAGTTTGACTTTCTCATTCTCTGCAATACGCATGTCTCTTTCTCTTTCAAATATGACTTCCTTTTCAGTCTCTTTCAATCTCTCAATCTCTCGTTCTAACGCTTTTATTGTTTCTTCTGCCTGTTTCACTTTCTTCTTCATTTCTTGTCTTTCCAATTCTGCTTTTCTCTCCCTTTCCATCTCCCTTTCTCTTTCTCTTTCCCTCTCTCTTTCTGTCTCAATAGGTTTGTTGTTCCAGGCCAGTCTTGGTCGCTGATCTTCCATGACTTTCTGCCATAGCCTCAATCTCTCTATCTCTTGCTTAAATTTAAAAGGTTAAATTAGTGATAATCTTTGACCAAGACATACTTTCAAAGGATTTGCAGAGGATGATACATAGAAATACAACTTAGACCTAGGTAATTGAATCAAACAGTGGACAACATCAATAGCAGAGTCATTTTGATCAATTCATCTGGACAATTCATTGTCAGTTAATGTATTGACATGGTTTGAAAAAATTATGAGACATTTTATGTAATAAATTATGTCCAAAATGTGTACAAATACAAACACACAACTAGCTTGCCCATTCAGTTAGGGGTTTGAGAAATTCCCATTGCAATTTGTGTGATGTTACAACAATGTTGCCTCTGATGTTTATGCTTGTAGAAATTACTCCTACAAATGATGTTTCACTAATGCAACTATTTACAACCTGCACAGATACAGTTATCAACAACAATAACAGTAATGACGTTAATAAGGAAGTGGATATTCAACCGGCAGAAGAAAGGCGTAGGGGTTGAGATAAATGAAGGTTAGGTTTAGGACCTAGGGTTGGGTTATGGTAAAGGTGAGGTATAGTTTCAGTGAGGTTAAGGTAAGGGTTAAAGTTTAAAAAAGGCATAAAAGTTAACATTGGGTTAGCATACTGCCATTCATTTTCAGCCGGGTGAATATACACTGCCTTTTAATAATAACAATGACATGTCTTACGTGGGCCAGTTGTAGGTCCACCATCAGCAGCTCCAGCAGTTTTTTGAGTCTGTTGATCTCCCGCATTTTTCTCTGGTTGTCCTCCCATTCTGTGGCTCTCTCTGCCTCCCTCTGTCTCTCTGCTTCTTTCTGTCTCTCTGCTTCTCTCTGTCTCTCTGCCTCCCTCTGTCTCTCTGCCTCCCTCTGTCTCTCTGCCTCCCTCTGTATCTCTGCCTCCCTGTGGCTCTCTGCTTCCCTCTGTCTCTCTGCCTCCCTGTGGCTCTCTGCCTCCCTGTGGCTCTCTGCCTCCCTCAGTCTCAGGATCTCAGCCTTCCACTCTTTCATAATACCCCTTTCTACTCTTCTTCTCCTCCTTTCATCTGTCAAAAGGGCTCTGAGATGGTCTGTCTCAGACTGTAGTTGTTCAATCATCTCGTCCTTCTCCGTTCCACCATTCCTCTTCTTCTTTTCCTCCTCCCAGAGGCACACTTGAAGTCTGTCCATCTCCTTCTTCTGATTTCGGATCGTTCGATCCTTCCCCCTCAACTCAAGCATGTGGGCTTCCTTCTCTGTACAGGTCTTCTTCTCTTCCCTCAGGAACTGAACCTCCATCTCTGCCTGCTTGTAGCTGGGAGCGAAGGAATGTCAACACATCATTTAGGAAGTGAACTCAGACAATTTACTACAATACTACAATAATAATTACAATTCTGATCAATCAAACTGCCTTTAATCACACAACTCACTCAACTGTGACTTACAGTACGTGAATGTGATGAGTTGACTGTCCATGATGGCCAGAGGTGGGTAATGTGTAGCTCTGGTCCAGGGCGTTAAGTACAGCTTGCAGACACTGAGCCTTCCTTCAGCAAGCCGCACATAATGCCCTGGACCAGAGCTAGGTTATGTGATGAATGACTTACAGACTGTTCCACATGATAGGAGGGGGTAAGAAGACAGTCCCAGTAGGAGACGGAGATCGTCCAGAAGAAGAAGAGGTGTCCATCTCCTCAGAGACTGCAGGAAAGGTCTACAAGTTGTATTTCTGGAAAATAAAGAGATGCCTTCTTTCAGCAACAATGTGTGTTTCTATGTTTCTGTCACTAGATGGCGCCATTGTAAACAACATTTACTCACCAGGTCAGTGAATTCAGAAACAGCCTTCAGACAACGGTACTCAAACTCTAGCCTACAACCCATCATGCATCAGCACGACTAATATAATAATACCTCATCACAACTTCATAATCACAGTACACCTGGATTGTGTTCACAAAGTGTTTCAGGGTAGGAGTGCTGATCTAGGATCAGGTCCCCTCCTGTCCATCAAAACGTATTCAGTTTGATTTAAAAGACAGAACTGATCATTGATCAGCACTCCTTCTATGAGACTTTGTGAATATGAGCCTATGTGAAAGAATCTTTCTGGCATATGCTGGCTAGACAGTACACAGACAGACAGATAGTCTGACAGACAGACAGAAGAGTAAATACAGATAGAGTGATTGATAGCAACAGAAAAAAACGAATCCATAATTAATAATTGTGTTTTATAAGGCTAGCTAGGTAATGTCAGAAAGAAAACATATTTCAAATACATTAACGTTCACATGTGGTATCTTACCATGACAGAATTATAGGCTAAGTAGGCTAGCGGATGGTTAATGTATTGTAAACTTTTGTAAATATTTGACTCACCTCAAATCACACTTGTCAAAGCGCAGTTTTAGTGTTTAACCGAATAACATCTTCGGCATTAACTTTCTCTGTTCTGGAACTGTATTGTTGCGTCATTTGGAACGCTTGAGCGTCATAATCCGTTCACCGCGCCTGCTTGATTGACAGCTAGGGGTTCTCCTGCGCATCGGTGTCCAAAAGTCGATATGTTTAGATACTCATAATTGATCAAGACATTTTTAACTATTTTCCACTTTACTTTTATTTCGTGTATTTTTGCCTAAGGTTATTTGGTAGTCTATGTTGTGTGATTTGTCTTTGTATGGGCCTAAAGTTCAATTAAATACAAACAGCAACCATAGCCTGCAAACATTTCCCACACAAATACAAATGTGGGTGTTTAGTGAGAACACAAAATAATAACAGGACAGCCATAACTGTACAAACAAACACACAATCACAACTCTGGTGCAACTGTCCAGGTCGAACTGTTCAGTATGTCATCATCACCAACTGCTGGACTACGCCTGTTCCCCGGGGTACAAGAATCCAGTTGATCCGTTTTCAATTGACCACCGTTACCTCAAGAACCGCCTATTCCAATGAATTATAACCTCTTATTAGTTTGTCCCTGTGACAGTCAAATCCCAACGCCCTAACTGCCTGTTGAGTGTGGTGCTCTGTTTGGATCTAATCTCTCCGCTGTAGTAGTGATGGGCTTTCTGAGTCTATTCGGTGAGCCGGAACATTTGGCTCCGTTCAAGTAAAAGAGCGGGTTCATTTAGCTCATAAACAGATCTTCCTTCAAAATGCTTAAATCAATATAGAACAATGAAAAAATTACAAATATTCAAAGTAAAAGCCAAAAGGTAGGCTACCATTAAGTCAGATCGTGAAATGCGCTTTAAAAAAAGAAGAATTCGTTTTTAAGCATGAAATAAATCCTCGTGGACCAGATTGACCCGCTCTCCCCACTATTTATTGTTTCTGCAGTGAGGATTCACCCCCTTTAGATAGTGATGTTGTAATTTATCTACAGATAAACGTTGTTCTGAGCTCAACAAGCAGTACTAGCAGTATGCAAATCAGAGAGCCAGATGAATGACTCTTTCACCGATGCAATTTGGTTCCAGACATACAACAAAAAGATCCGTTCAAAAAGAGCCGTTCGTTCGTGAACGACACATCACCACACTGTAGTTCTCCACCATTGCGTATCGTGAGCTGGAGGAGCGTTCGTCCAACTTCTCATCCAAGTAAATGACAGCGGCGCATCATCCATCCGCTGAACTCCCAAGGGACTGGGAGGATAGTTTACGATGCAACAAGTGTTTAGGGAGAACATTTATTGTAACGCAATGACTGTTAATAAATTCTTGAGGGACTCTTGCTCCAGGGGAAATCTCAGCAGCGATGTCTCTCTGCTGTGCGTCAGAGGTGGGATCTTTTCCTTCTTCACTATGCTTATTATACTGTACATATCTGTCACATTAATGACATTGCACTCAGGAAAGTTGTCTGTCGGCTATTGGGGAGATGCGCATAGACGTTGAGTTGTCACGTTCCAGTCTAAACATGACCTGGGATGTGAGAAGGGAGCTTTTCTATAACACATGCAGATGACATATCTTTATGTAGATTATATTTTGGTTTTATATTGATTAGGCCTATGACTTTTGATTCCCCTTTGGCTGCCTTGCACCATATTGTCCTCTCTTGCTATATCTTACACTTTATTCCCTTGTGCAGATCTTCTCTCTAAACAATAGTCATGATAGTTTGAATGAGTTGAGTAAACTACACTGTTGTTATGTTCTCAGTCTGTACTGTACTGTCCCTGGAAGACACTCCACATAGTTCACCTAGATCCAGTCCCCTTTGTACCACTGGTCAACTAATTGTCACACTGAGTGACGCTGGAGAGACGAAGCAGGTACGGGGAGTAACATTTAATAAATGACGGACATATAACGAGACAAGCACAGCGTCAGCAAACAGAAACTTAGACAAGAAACAATCAATGCAGCAGCAGGGAACAGAGCAAGGGAACAGACAAATATAGGGGAGGAAATTAACATGTAATAAGTGAGTCCAGGTGAGTCCATTAACGCTGATGCGAGTGACGAGGGAAGGCAGGTGTGGGTGATGGATGGCAGGAGCGTGTGATGCAGGGTAATCTGGCGCCCTCAAGCGCCAGGGGAAGGGAAGAGCGGGAGCAAACATGACAGTACCCCTCCCTCTTGGGACGCCACCCGGCGTCCCACCTGGGCAAACCGGCC